>NC_133619.1:361139720-361172220 GCF_048593235.1 Sminthopsis crassicaudata | reverse complement strand
TTTTTTTTTTTTTTTTTTTTTTTTGGTGAGGCAGTCAAGGTTAAGTGACTTGCCCAAAGTCACACACTAAATAAGCCAAGTACTTCCCGTTCTTTCCTCTTCTCTCCCAGTCAAAATGTCACCCAACTTTTTAAGTTTATCCCAAGTTAAACCTCCCCAAGGAAGTCTTTCCTTGATACTCCAGGAGCTGTTTCTTCCACTAGTAAGTGTCAAATGTCTGATGTCATATTTGAACTCGGATCCTCTTGACTCCAGGGGTGGTGCTCTCTATCCACCTAGCTGCCCCACCAATTCTTTCTTTCATATCTCTCATTTCTTTCTAATTTTTTCCCTCAAACATTCTCATGCCATTTATAAAAAGTGACTTTTCTCTCTCTCCTTCTCTTTCTCCAACAACAATAAATAACAACATAATAATGAAGCTTTGCCACACTTATGAAGGGAAGGCCTGGGCTGGTTCTGTTGCTTCTTTCTTGGGAGTATTGAGGGTTATATTATTATTAATATATTATTCCTTATATTATTATTATAAGATCTCAAGGATAAGTTAGTGACCTGTGAACTTTCAGTATTTTTAAAAGGATCTAATTTAGGAAAGTTTGGTTGCTTGGTTTGAGCTCTACAAATTCCCCACCTGGCTTTGGTGTTGTTCATGGGTCTCTATCGGCCAGTGGGGAAGTTCTTTTGCCTCAGAGTGTCAGAATTTAGACTCCCCTTTGGTTTGGGCTTCCTGCTTTTGTTATTCCATTGCAGTCTGGGCTGGATGCTGGAAGTAAGACCCTGTTCTGTGCTGAAGCCTGAGAGATACCTCTGTACTGATCTCTGACCTTCATCTCTTCTTGGCATTATCACCCAGGACTTTCCTACCCAGGAAATTTACCCCTGTGCAAGGATGCCATCTTGGACCTGTGACCTATTATTGATAAAGCAGGGGGTTTGTACTCTCCCTACTGCAGTGCTGCAGATAAGTTTGGGGTGATCTGGTTTGGGTCTGTGATCTTCTCCTCTCCTGGATGCCGCAAGGTGCTTCAGGGCATACTCCTGTCCTTCTCCTGTCCCCAGTGTCTGTTCCCCTCTTTGTCTTTCTCTTTGTGATTTTTACCTCAGAATTTGATCTGATGCATTTTCTAGATTTGTTTGGAGGAATTTGTGGTTGGGAGCCTATTACACTGCTTCCTATCTCTCTGCCATCTTGGCTCAGCCTCAGTTGTATGCTTCTTGAGATCAGGAACTATGTCAGTGAACGTTGCATACTCCAGTATATAACCAGGTGCCTATAAATAGGAGGCACTTAATATTTATTGAATGCATTGGATTATATACAGCTTTGTGACATATCTTATATTGACTCCTTGCATATTTAACATCTTTGATTTCTATTTCACTTTTTCCAGCCCATTTCTTAACTCTTCAATTAGACGGTAAGCTCCTAGAGTGAGGGAGTCTTTTAGCTTTTCAAATATTTAATGATCATAGAAATAGATATAAGGCAAAGACTCTGATGTTGGAGAGTTTTTTTTAAACTGTAGAAAAAAACACATATAAATCCATGAAGAAGTAGGCAGAGATAAAAGAATTAATTGTTTAAAGTAATTTTCATGGACTACCTAGTGGTTAATTATGTTTATATCTATATTTATATCTATCTATATCTTTTCTCCCCAACTAGACTATAATCTATGAGGGTAGGGATGATTTCCAATATTTTTTGTAATACAATCTGTCATGTATTTTAGATGTTAAATAAAGATTTATCTATTGATAGATAACTCTTTTTCTTTTGCCAAAAGTGGAATGAGCTTCAATCTAGAGATTGAAGCCTTCTCCTTCTTGGAGGGAATCTGGATGTTTATTTCAAGGGGCTGGATGATTATTTTTAGAGTGTATCATTGTGGAAATTTCTTTGTATATAGGCTAGATGGTACATGACCTTCTTATTCTCAAAATTCTGAGATTTGATGTTTCTGTGAATTCTAACTTCCTCTAAAGAGTTTTCCTCAGCTAATAATCCCTCCATCACAAAATGTCAGAGCTGGAATTCAATCAACCTAACACTCTCATTTTAGACATGAGCAAGTCAGTGTAGTAAGGAGGAAAGAACACTGGAATTGGTGTCAGAATACCTGGATTTGATCATTACTCACTATGTCTTCAGCTAAATCAATTTACTTTTATCTATCTCAGTTTCCTCTATGGGAGTGCTAGAGCCAGCTCTACAGAACTGCTGAGAACCAAATAAATTGTTTCATTTTGAACATTTGCAACTCAGAAATTGCTTCAAATTAGAGCTTGCTTTATTGTTTTGTGGATCATCTAGATTAAAAAAAACATTAACAATTCAGATTAAACTTAAAAGTGTGTGTATATATATCACCCCTCTCACTCAAGAGCCCTGTAGTTAAACACCTACCAGCACATCTTTATAGTGCTCTGTAAACATTGCTTGAGCTTATCAGGAGCAGCAGGAAGCTCAGAAAATAATGTCATTGTCAAACTAGAGGCCTGGTGAATGGAGGCTAAAAATAATGAGTGAGGATTATTATATATAATAAATAAAGTGAGGTCTAAATATAATTACAATTGCTCATATATACAATATGTTATAGCAGCTATGTAATAGCTATGTAATTATTTAATAGGTAATAGCTAGCATTTATATAGCACTTTAAGGATTAAAAAACACCTTCAAAATTTTAGTTTTTTTAATCCTCACAACAACCTTGGGAGGTAGGTGCTATTATGTCCATTTTACAGATGGGAAAACTGAGTCACTATCTTTTCCTATCCTCAGCGCTCATCCCAATGCTTAGCACATAGTAGGTACTTAATATATCCTTATTGACTTGACTTGCGGAGGAGTCTTAGGGGCTTTACAATCATTGTCTTCGAATACCAGACCATCCAGTGAAGGTTTTGAACAGTTTGCTCAGGTTGTTATTGGCTGAGCTGACGCATTATCTCAGAATGTTGGAGGATTCTGTGAGGGTCTTCCTTCCGTGGATCACCATTTCAGCTGATCTAGTTTAAGAAGGACAATGTAAGGAGTTGGAGGATGAAGAGAAACCAAACATATGGAGCCAAAAATAAATTTTTAAAATCTTTAGACTGCTGATTTGCATTTTCCTTACCACCTTATATGCAACTTCAGGGATATTTCCAGATGGGTTCTGTCTCTTTCTAGAAGAAGTAGTGGCCCTCTAAATGTTCCAGAGTATTTATGACCCTGAACACAATGATGTATTTATACTAAGGTGTGAATGACTGATGGAAAGTCCTTTGCTAAGTGAGAAGGGAGTGAAAAAGAGCAATACAGTGAATATAACTGAAATTTAGAGGAATTTGCAAAAAGGTGCAGAAAAGAAACACTGGAGACATGGAGAATAAACTTGTCCTCTTTCATAATTTTTCCAAAGTAGTCATTAATAATACACTGAATGACCTTTCAAGGTCATTTCTAACCCAAGGATTTGAGGATTCTCTGAAAATCTAATTCTGGTTTTTGAATTCTGAGAGAGAAAGAGATAATCCTGTTAGAGCAACAAATGCCATCTGCCTATGATGATGAAACGTATTACCCCAGTGAATCTAAGTCAGAGCTTAGCTATAAATCATATTTATGGCTTCTTGCCCAATGACCCTATAAATAACAGTCAGATTTTCTGTTATAAACTCCTGGGTGCATAGATTTGTTTCTAGCCAAGAAAGCCTGCATTTGTGGGTTAAAATGTTATGGCCCTCAGGGTAAAATCTTGGGAATTTTTTTGAAGCTAGAGAATAATGATGATTTAGGGTTTCTCAGAACTCTTACCTGTGACTTCATTTTCAACCTAACTATATACTCCTCTGGACTTCTCTATGATGTCCTTGGAATCTTTTCATCCTGCAAGATCACATTTGCCCTCAAATTCATACCTCATCATTCCTTCTACCCTTGGAGTCTTTCACTTCCTCTCATTGGAGAATTGAGTCCTATTTTTCAAGAACCTTCCTTTAAGAAGGGAGCTCAGATCAGCCAAACTTTGTTTTCCACAAGGTTGCATTCCTCTGGATTTCTTCATTATACCCCCTCTCCCTCTGCTTTTCTTTTTCTTGAAAAGCATATTGTTTTCCTAGATTGTAAACTCCTTGAGGACAAGGAATGCCTTTTTCCTTTCTTTGTATCTCCAACACTTAGCACAATGCCTGCATCAGAGGAGGGCAATTTGGCATGGGGATGGAAAGAATTTGAGAATAAAGAGAGAAAGAGAATTTTGTTTTGAACCGCTGAACTTGGACAAATCCATTCTAATATTTTTGAGATGATAGTATCTAGAGCAGGAATAGATTTAGAAATGCCCTAATTCTTAATTAATTGCCTGCTGTGTGTCAAGTACTGTGCTAAGTGCTAGGTATACAAAGAAGGAAAAGACTGCTCTTGCTCACAATTAAATGAGAAGATGAATGTAAATAACTATGTACAAATAAGTTATTACAGGATAATTGAAAAAATCAACAGAAGGAAGGCAGTAGAATTAAGAGGTATTAGAAAAGATTTCCTGTAGAAGGTGGAATTTTAGATGGGATTTGAGGGATACCAGGAGATGGGGATGAGGGGGAGAGAGCATTTCAGTCATAGGGTACAGACCAGATATTCTTAACAAATAGACTTGTTCTTCTTATGCTTAAGTTGGGCTATGATGTCAGATTTATAATTGTTGATAGGAGAAATGGTGGCAGAGAAGGCTGATTGGGTGTAGTAGATAAACAACTCTAGAATCAAATTTTGTAGAATCAGAATGTTAGATATTGAATTGTCCTTAAATCTCCATAGAAATCATAAATCTCCTTTCCAACATTTTCAAGTCTCCAATTTTCATTTGAAGATGTCTAGTGATAGAGAGTTCACTCCACTCTCTTTCACCAGACTCTAATTGCAGAACCAAAGACACTTAAGGGCTGGAAGCACAGTTGAATAGGAGGTTTTTCTTTTTTTCTTTTTTAAAAAATAACATCTCTATCAAGAGTACATCAAGTCTCCACTTATAAACTTCTAGTGAGGTGGGAAGGAAAGCTCAGCATCTTCCACGACAACTCAAATTAATTTTTTGATTTCTTCCAATCCTTAGAAATTTTTTTCTTATGTTGTACTTGAACTAACTTTCTGTATTCTAGCTATTAATTGTAATCTTCCTGCTGCGCTAAGTATAGGAAGTCTCATTACATCCTGAAGACCACAAATTATGTCCTTTCTGTTTTCTTTTCTCCAGGCTAAAATCCTCCAATTCCTTCAATTTATACTTGTATGTCATAGTTTCAAATCTTTTCTCCATCTCAGATAGCCTCCTTTGGAGTATCCAGTGAAAATGAACAAATTATCTCATCTAGTACTAAGTAACAAAGTTTTATAGCCTTTTGGATATCATCCTAAATTGCTTTCCTGAATAATTGGATCGACTCACAATTCCACCAATATGGCATCAGTGTCCCAATTTTTCCACATCTCCAATATTTGTCACTTTTCTTTTGGGTCATGTTAACCAATCTGATAGGTGTGAGGTGCTATTTCAGAATTGCCTTAATTTGCATTTCTGTTTTCAATTCTTAATGGAAAAGAGGCTGAGCTGAGTTGGAGACAAAAGGAGCCCATATCTCACAGGCTCACAATTTGTTAGAGATAGATGGGATCTTAAATTCCTTTTGTTAAACCCTTTTAATTTATAGAGGAGTCAATAGAAATACAGAATTAATTTCAAAGCCAGTATTAGATCACAGATCTCCTGATTCCTAGTTCATTATTCTTCCAGTCAAGTTGTTGAAATCTCTCTTTCCTTAACATCATGGGATCATGATCATTCTTTCTAGGTTAGTGACCCTCATATCTTGTTTCAGGACAAGAATTGGAGACCATTGGTCCTTCTCTAATCAGGACTTAATTCTTTGTCCTTCCTACTTCTCCCTCCCTCTTCCTCTGTGGGAGAAAATTGAAGTAGTTTGGGAGGACAAGAAATAAGAAAGGATTCCTAAGTTTGGGAAGCACGTTAATCAAAGGACTGAATGGCTTTCTTTGTTTTGTCTACTTCTCTGCCCTTTCCCCATTGACTCTCTCCTGGGGCAATGTATGAACTGGATGATAATGCCTTACTTACTTTGTTCACTCTTTGGATCTGGGTTCCATCAAGGTGGTTACTTCTTCCAACAACACATTCCGGATCTTTCCTCTTTTATGATATCTCTCTTATCAGCTGTAGACTTTCCTTTAGATTTCTTGACAGTGATAGCAATCTATTGGTGACTTCTTGTTTTTTTCACAAGACCAGTCCATCTCCTTCTCTGGTAGTACATTTTTCTGATGACATCTTTTATCTCATTTTTCCACATTCTCTCATTGGGAATATACATAAGTATATAGAAATATTTTTTAAAAATTAAGTTTATTTTATTTTTTTCCCCAAATTTTCTCCCCCCTCTGTCTCTCTCTCTCCTGAGAAAGTAAGAAAAATAAAACCCATCACAAATATGTATAAAAATTCATGGAAAATAAATATCTGCATTAGCTGTCTTCTCCCCCTCCTCCTTCTAAAAAGGAGAAAAAATAGCTTCAATTTGCACTCTGAGTCCACTGGTTTTCTATCTGGAGATGGATAATATGTTTCATCCATTGATGAATTGGTCATTGCATTAATCAAAGCTACTAAGTCTTTCAAAATTGATTATCTTTATCACATCGCTGTAATTTTATAAATTGCTCTCCTGATTCTGTTCACTTTATTCTGTACCACTTAATACAAGTCTTTCCAGGTTTTTCTGAAACTATCTTTTTTATAATTTCTTTCAGGACAATAGTATTTATTTTAAATCATTGGCAATATAGACAAATCATGAATAATATGCAACTTTCCATGTCTTTTAGGCAATGACTAGAAGTTAATTTTTTGGACATTTTGTTGTTATAGCACCACTAGAAGAATATGGATATTAAAAAGATAGACCTTTGTGTCGAAGAGAAGCTTGGAGTCATTAAAAGTAGCATGTAATTACCTAAGGGTTACCTAGGTTTCCTCTTCCTGTTCTGTGCTGGAACCAGCTTATTGTTGAGTGTCCAAGAAATAGTGTTTCAAAGAATCTACTCTATGAGTTGTCCATACATCTGTATATCATAATCTGAACACTAGATATTCTGCATTTACTTTTCTTTTTCCATGCATGGTTAGGCTGAACTCTTTTAAATGATTACAGTTTATAGATTGAGACCTGGAAGGGATTTTTGAAGATATCTAGTCTAATCCCTTGATTTTCTAGATTAGGAAATTGAAGCCCAGAAGAACTTGTTCATAGTCACAAAAGTAGTTGGCGATAGATTCAATATTTGAACCCAGATCCTTTGAATTCAGATCCAGAATTTTCCTTACTATGTAATGCCTCCTTCTAGGTGATTTTAATTTGAAATGATATGTAATATTGCAATCATCATCACAATTTTTTAAACAGAAAACTTGGTGAAAGCTGCAGGAAAACCAGATCATTTTAATAGTACTTAAAGGTAAAACTAAAAAGACAATGATAAAATGAAAAAATATGCCAAAATTTCTAATTCAAATTCTTCTCCTTATCAATGATAGTGGAGCTATGATATTTGGATTTAATTATAGCTTCATAATAATAATGATTTCTCCGATATAATAGGTAAGAGATGATCCTCAATGCCCATACCAGATTTATGATTCTTTTTCTTTACAATTCTGCCAAGGGCTGGCCCAAGAGCTTTTTCTAGTCTTTACCTGGTTAGTAGTTTTAAAGTTTATATATATGTAATTTAAAAAATTGGATCCATGATTTCACCAGTTTTGGAACTAGTGTTATGGAAACTTTTTCCTGGGGCAACTAGATGGTACAATGGATAGAGTCTCAGCTTAGAGTTAGGAGGACTTGAGTTTGAATTTGTTTTCAGATACTCTCAGATAGCTGTGTGACCCTGGAAAGTCTCTTAAACCCAGTTGCCTCAAAAAAAGATTCCCTTTCCTAATGCAAATCAGCAGCCTTTTTACTTTGTAGTTTTAGAGGGATATGTAGGACACTGAGAATTTAGTGACTTGACCATGGTCACACACATTTTTTACATGTCAGAGACAGGGCTTCAATTCTTTTTGACTCCAAGAGTCAGCAAAGAAATAATAGGTTGCAGTTAAGAATGACAGTGCTTCTTCTTAAGTATAAACTATAATGTAGCATTTTTTTTCAGCTAGTTTTAAAATCAAGTCAATTCAGAGAATGGTATCTAATAGACATTTAAAATATGAAATAGAGAAAAATTTCTTGACTCATCAGTTATTTTCTTTTAAAGTTTTGGTTAATTCTTTCTACTATCCTTTGTCTGTATGATTTCCTGTAAAAAAATCCGAAACTAAAACCAAAAAAACAACCAAATAAACCTCTCTTTTACCCTCTCTGCCCTCAAGATAATGTGATTAAATGGAGCATAACTGGCCGCTAGCTACACCAATAACATTTTGGAATTTTGCTCTTAACCGATTAGAAAACACAACGTCTCCGAAGAGAATGGACTCATTTATCACTGCTACCAAAGAACATTTGCTCCGGCCTTCCCCAGCATGCGAGGCTCCTGCTGCAAAAAATGATATGGGGAAAAGACAAGCATAATTTTGGGAAGAATGGATTTTGCTTTTCTATCTAGCAATTAATATTCCTTTGTTTGGCTGACTATAGCAATGGTAGAATAAATACAGAAATGGGAACCCAAAGGAAAAAAGAGGTTGGAATACTGAATATTATCAGTCAATCAACAATCATTCATTAAGCTCCTACTATGTGCTACTTGTGTTAAGTTCTGGAGACACAAAGAAAGGCAGAAGATTGCTCTCCAGGAGTTCGTGATTTTGTAGGGGCTAGCATTGAAACAGCTATGTATAAACAAGCTATTTATAGGATAAATGGGAAAAATCACCAGAGAGAAGGCACTAGACACTATGGGGAATCAGGAAAGACTTCCTGTTAGAGGTGGGATTTTAGTGAGGACTTGAGGGAAATGAGAGAAATAAAGAGGTA
Source organism: Sminthopsis crassicaudata (assembly GCF_048593235.1). Lineage (NCBI taxonomy): Eukaryota > Metazoa > Chordata > Mammalia > Dasyuromorphia > Dasyuridae > Sminthopsis > Sminthopsis crassicaudata. The sequence continues at coordinate 361,163,178 of NC_133619.1, read as the reverse complement.
GAGATGTTCAGTTTTGTAAGTACCTTTTGAAAATTGCAAGGGCTTAAAAATTCTATTAGCTTTGTCCACTGTGCTGAATGGTATAGAATTAAGGTATAGACATTATCTATATTAGGCATGAAAAAAATTTCCCCCTCTCAGTCTTTGTGTCTCCTTCAGCAGCTCCTCATAATATCAGGTTAGGAGGATGCAATGTGTGTGGAGCAAATGTAGCCTAGAACTGGAAAGAACTTAGGTGATTTATGCAGACCATGGATTTTCTTTACAATATCCCCTGTGAATGACCACTCAGGTGTTGATAGGAAACATTATCTAACAAGCCTATTATATTTTGGAACTTGTCTAGTGATTAGAAAATTAGTCATAAATGGAACTGAAATCTGCTTCCCTCTTCCTGGCTAGGATGTTTATAATTCATATACTGTATTTCCCCCCAAAAAAAGAACAGTGGAAAGAATATCTCAGAATCCCAACATTCATTTGCTTTTACTTTGGGTTTTGATTTTTATCTATATCATCTAATGTCATGTGGAAGAAGGCGATTCTCTTTATATAGTGTGTACTATTCTGCTTTCCATAATCTAGATAGGATTTTTCTTTGAACTTTCACAAATTAAAAAAAAATGTAGTCTAAAAAAACCCATGACAAGTTCGGTATTGTGCCAATGTCATTTGTGAGAACAAACCCTAAAATCTGAAATAGTTTTAGAAAGAAGTTTAATTGGACTTTTTGTAGAGGAGAATAAGCCAGAAAAGAATTGGGCCCCTCTGGAAAGTTTACATTATATAAGATTTAGATAAGGGTATTTGCAAATGAACCACATGTATCCAAATAAGCAATTTTGTAGAAAGGGCTATTTTGAAATCAAGGTAGATTGAGATAGATTTTTAATAATTATAAATATTCAATAAATTTTGGGCAAAGAAAAAAACACAAGGGAACCCCAAACATAAGTCCAGGTAGATGCAAAATAAGACTCAAAGTATTAAGTGTTTTAGGTATATACAGGTCTTGGGAGAAGGCAAAGTTCTTCATAGATATCTTCAGAATTTCTGGAGAGTTACTGAGCTCAGAGTAATGTTCTGAGTTCAAAATTCTGTAGTCACATTAAAATTAGATAATAATTCATCAGTTTTCTAAACAACATAAGAAAGCATTTTCCACACAAAACACAGGATATAAAGGTAAAAAGTCATCTCTACTTTCATTCTCTAATGGTGGAGATGACATGTAAATACTTATGTATAAACACGATGTATACAGCATAAATTGAAGGCATCCTCAGAGGGAAGGCACTAAGATTAAGGAGGAAGGGGAAAGTTCTGGGAAAATAGGACTTCAGTGGAGATTTAAGGGAAGACAAGTCAGAGATGAAGAAGGAGAGATTTCCAGCATCCAGATCTTGTTCCTCTCTCTTGTAGCTCCCACATTCTCCTTAGCAGCAATACCTTCTGTATAATTGCATCATTTCCTGTCTGTTGGGAGTATGTACACCCTCAGAACTCAATGGGGAAAGGAGAAGATTGTGGTGATCATCAGTAAGCTCTGCCAGTTTTCTCTGTTCTCAATTTGTCTTAGTCTCTTAGACTCTAGATAATAGTAATTTAGAATAGATAAGGCACAATATAGGAACAGGGTTCATGTAAATATATAGTAATTTAAGAAGAAAGGGGCCTGGGGGAGGACAGAAGAAGTTAGCACTTCACTTGAACTTTGAAGGATTCTAAGAGGCAGAGACGAGGAGCATATTCCAGGTGTGTTGGATAGCCTGTGCAAATGCACAGTGGTGGGAAGTGGGTCCTGAGTTTGTTTCAATTTGGCTGGGATGAAGAGCCAAAAGAGTTCTTCAATGGGAAATATAAGTACAAAATTTCAAACAGTTGGTAAAAACACCTATTAATTTTTCTCTTCAATCACGGGAGAACTCTCCATGACCTATTTCACAATAGGACAACTGAATAGTATGGACAGAGATTTACACCGAGGATGCAAGCTAGGAATAAGACTCCAAATTTCAATAAACATCTGAGGTGGAAGTTCACTAGTGAGAGAGCCAAATCTCCAATGATATGAACTGCTATTTTCTTTTCCTTGGTTCATTTAGCTTCAAACATTTCTATCATGTGAAGTCCTCCTGGAGTGAAAAATGGGTTCTGTCAAAGCTGAAATAATACCCAATGCAGGCTTCAGTGCTACTGCTCACACACATGACATGACTTTTTAGATGACCCATGAGTAATATGTGGAGGAATTGTTAATTTAGGAAACATTATTTGAGGTGGAAGTCACATTGACCAGGTAACAGTCATTTTGACTTTTTTTTTAAAGCCCCATACTTATCACTGAATTGACAATTTTTTCTCTGGTGGCTCCCCCAACTCATTTTTGTTTTTAATATGGACATCATGACAGAGATTGATAAAGCTTGAGGCATCATGGGCATTGGTGTCTGAGCTATATAATACAGGATATCAAATATAGCAACCAAAGTTGGTCCTCAACAAAGATATGAAACAGGTGAAATTTGTCACTGGCTCCCTCAGCCTTGTGCTCTACCATAGCTCCTCATCCTTTCATCCTTTTCTCAGACATGTAATGTCTGAGGAAGGTAAGAATTCTAAGACTTAGAATTTGGAAAGAAGATTGCAAGCATAAGTAATACTCAGTGCAAAAGCCTGAAGATCAGAAATAGAGGATGTGTCTATATCCTGTATTGCTGGATGGAAAACATAGAGGAGAACAGAAAGTAAGAAGGCTGGAAAAATAGGAAGAGAATTTAATGCCAAATAAAGGATTTTATCATTGACCCGAGAAGTAATGGGGAACCATGGGAGTTTACTGAGTAGGCAGGGTGGAATTATTAAATCAACACTTTAGAAAAATCACTTTGGCAGCTAGTTAAAGGATGGCATCTCCCCGGCTTATTAAAGATAGAGCATTTCTAGAACTCTAGGTTAAGCAAAACATTACCTCATTTTATTTGTCATATGCTCTGTCTGGTCGGTATTTTAAACAGAGATGAAATTACTGGATTTTTCAAAAGGAAAACCAAATAAAAATGGCTTTTGCTTCTAATCTATTCAAATTTTATTCTAGCTAATCATACACTTAAGTAGACTCAAACTCAGAAAAACTGGATAGTTGATGGATTTGTGTTTACCACTGTACCTACAATAATTATGTAGAAAATATTAAATAAAATTTGAAAAATGAATTGAGTTATTATTAGAACATACTTCAGGAATATGCAAGTGAGTGTGGACTTGGGTAACCCTGGAAAAGTCACTCAACCAATTTGTATCTCAAATTTTCAGTGTAAAATGATTAGGGCAAAAGTTTGGGACTGGATCCAACTCTAAATTCTACGAAGGGGACACATATTTAGCATGTGTTCTTCAACTTTACCTAAAACATAAAACAACAATAAGGTTGAGAGAATAGTCAATAAACTTCAACTTTGTCAAAAGTCAAAAAATTGACTGCCTCCTCAGAAAATTTTAGAATGAATCATTAAAGAGATGATTGGTGAGTATCTAGAAAGTCATGATTAAAAAGAGCCAGTATGACTTCATCAAGAATAGGTCATGCCATAATAATTTCATTTTCCTTTTTGACAAGGTTATTAAACTAGAAGATGAGGGGAAGGGATTGGGCATAGATTACTATATTTAGCAAAGATTTAGATAAGGTATCTCATGTTAATCTTGTGAAGAAGATGGAAATATATGAACTGGATAATGACTCAGAGTCAGGGCTGATTGGGTAGCTAGAATCAAAAAGAAATTGATAGTTCAAGGTCAAAGATACAAAAGGTGTTTAGTGTAATGCCTCAAGGATCTGTAGGGCCTTGTGCTGTTTAATGTTTTTATTAATGCTTTGGATAAAGGTATAAATAATATGCTCATCAAATTTGCAGATGACCCAAGGTTGGGAGGGATAGCTAATACACTCAGTGACAGAGAGAAACCAGCAAGATTTCGAAAATTGAGAGCAAGCTATGAGAAAGTTGAATTAAATAAAACAAAATTCAATAGAGTTAATTGCCAAGTTTACAATTGGGTACCAAAATAATCAGCTTTCCAAAGACAGAAGAAACATAATAAGACATCAATTTTTCTGAAATGATCCAGGGATCTTAGTGAATGGCAAGCAAGTGGATGGCAATTCATCAGCAATTTGGCATGTCAGTCAAAATGGCTTTTATGAATAGGTTTTTAGCTTTTATGAATAAGGAGGTGATATTTTACTGTTTCCTGCCCTCATTTGAAGTATTATGTGGGGTGCTGGGTTTCATGGTTCAAGAAGAATGTAGATAATCTGGAGAGTGTCCAGACAGGGTTACCAGGATGGAAAAAAATCTGTGTCTTGTGAGAATTAGCCCAAGGAACTGAGTGTGTTTAGCTTGGAGAAAAGAAAATTTAGGGGACACAAGTATCTGAAAGCTGTCCTGTGAAGGAGGGGTTAGTATAGTTCTGTTTTGTATCAGAGAATAGAACTGGAAACAATGGGTGGAAGGTGCTAAGATGCAAGTTTAGACTTCATGTAAGGAAAAATTTCCTAATAATCAGAGTTTCCCCAAAGTGGGCAGACTGCCTTAAGAAGTATTAGGTTTCTCATCTTCAAGTGGAGCCTGCACTTGACATTGTAGGGAGGGATTCTTTCTGGGAATGAGTAGTCTAAATATCTATTGAGGTCCTTCCAACTCTTAAATTCTGTAATTCTGTGAATATTGCATTTCTCTGTTAGAATGTGGAGTTAGGGAGAAAAATCTTAGTGTGATTGAATCCAACGATTGGTCAGTAACTGATTCAATACAAATTGTTGAACTTATTTCTATACTTGACATAGTTCTTGGACATAGACCCCTATCATCTTACCTTTCTCTATTTCCCATTGCTATTTTCCACCTCTTATTCTGGGCTCAGCATTCACATCAATACTACATAATACCATAGAGGTTATGTCCATTGACAGCCATATTTATAAATTCTCATCCTTGGACTTTCTTCTCACTCCCTTCCCTGGATGCCTTTCTCACACATGTATTGTTGGTTTCCTCTTATTAGAACTGAATATCCTTGAAGTTAGAGACCATGTCACTTTTGTATTTCTATCCTCAGAGCTGAGCACAATAAATATTTATCTGGTTTTTGGTAAATGTTTAACAAATACATTTCCATTTATTAATTCATTATTTTATTTATTCATTAGAGTATAGATTATGCAATAGAATTTATCCTAATGTATATTGTACTCTGTTGTGTATATGTGTATTATATACATAGAGTATATATTATTATCTATTGCAGCACAGTCTTATTGCAGACTATTGTCTATTGCAATGAGGGTTGATTTTGGAATTGGAGGATGCAGCTTTGATCCTTAACTCTGTCACTTGTTTCCTGAAATCACTTAGCATTTAATTTATTTGGACATAATCCACAGACTTAGATGCTTTACCCACTCACTCCCAGGATGCCCTAATTTTTCCCATGTGCAACAGCAACTCTGATCTAGACAGAAAAAAATTCATCCCTCCCTGAGGGAGTTAATTTATTCAAGCTTTAGAGATTTCTTCTTGTGCCATGTTATCTTGATTGATAAGGTGCAGAGATTGGACCTCTGAAGTCCTCCTAGTTAGAAGTTTATGATATTATGATCCTTGATACCATTTTTTCCCCATGGGAGAAAGTAGCATTTTCAGTTCTGACTTGTACCACTACTTGCACTTCCAAAAGGATGCTTTTGGGGGTGCTCTAAATTATTATTTCAGGATGCATCTCTTGTGGATGCCTGCATACTCCCCAAGAGTAATTTGTGTGTGCTGGATAATTGTTTACATTGGGAAAGATTTATTTGTGTTTTAAAACTACTGTATCTGTTTGTGGATAAATGCAGGAGAGACTGTAATCACCAAATTCTTATTCAGTGTATATTCTAGTCATTTAACAATTGTGGCATTTTTCATAATAATTAAATGGGCTGTGTGGATTGCTAATGTGTTCCTCCCTGCATGCGTCTCCTTTTTGAAGGTGTCTGGCAGATTTAGGTCATCTGTTTTTTTCCTTTTGCACTGAAGAAAGAAAAAGAAAAGGAGGAAGAGGGAGAATTCCCAGGGACAATCTTTGCTAATACTTTTACATTAGTTCAAACCAGCAGAGGTTTGCTGTGCCTGCAGGTAAAGAAAATCTATTAGTGTCTTTAAGGAAGAAAGCCAGGAAGGAGGGCTCTCAGAGCAGGTCAGCCAAAGATGTTCCCAACTGAGAATGACAGTGCTCAATATTATTAGTTGGACTGTCATGGAGTGATGGCCAGAGGCATACCCAGCCTGGTTTGAATTTTAGCTTTAACCCAAGTTCGACACTTCTTTCTTTCCTCCTTCCTTCCTTATAGAAAGTTCTCAGTAAGAATTCTACCTTCCTCTTCACTTCATCTCCTTCTGCAAAACAAAGCTTAGATTTAAAGAATACCTGGGATGGAATATCAGCATAGGAAGATGGTGAATATTCTTTCTCTTTGCTGTTCCTCCACTGGGAATAGGTGGCTCTCTCCCTCTCCCTTTTGAAAATCTCTCTAAAATGTTCTGTGTAATTGAATCATGTCTTGAGAAGTATGAGGAAGGAGGGAGAATCAGATATAAATAGATGGTCCTTTCTGAATATGTAACCCTCAGAGTGGGTCTGATGCTGACAAAAGCAGGAGATGTACCATGTAGAAACTGAGGGAGAGATGAAACAAATGGTACTGACTTCCCACAACACCCTATGGATATGGAAAGACCTTGTTTGAATAAAGGGGGTATTTCTATGGCACCTTGAGAACCCTTTGACATCTGGTGGCTTCTAAGAGTGATTGTGGGATCTATACATACATACATACACAGACATATATATGAAAAATTTCAAAAGAACACAGGCCAGAGGTTGACCCTGAAGTTTGTTTTTTTGAGTTGCTGTGTTGTCCAAGAGAGAAAGGACTTCTAGAGATGATGCTCCATATGTGCCAGCAATTAAAATAGTTCCTCAGAAGAAAATTAGTTCCACTTGCCAAAAAATGATAGATCTAGGCATAGCGACAGAATCAGAATCAGAATTTCATAGTTGGAGGGGACCTCTGAGGTCATTTTGTCTCCCTGAACAAGAATGCCCTCTATGATATTCCAGCAAGGACATATTTTGGTCATTGCTTTAAAACTTTGAATGAGGATGGAGTTTACTACCTTTCAAGGTGCCTATTCCTCTTTTGGACAGTTGTAATCATTGGTAAGTTTTTTTTAATTATTAAAGCTTTATACTTTCAAAACATATGCATAGATAATTAAAAAAATAAATGTTTTATTATTAACTTAATATTGAATATTAATATAAGCAATTAGACTTGCTTTGCAACTATTTGTTTTTAAATATATAAAAATTTAATGTATAAAATCTTCCAAAATAAGCCTTTTATATTATAAAGGGTATAGTGTGAACAAGCACTGGTTTGACTTCGGAAGAGAACTGAGTTTGAATTTTACCTCTGACACTTGCTGGATGTGTGACCATCGGCAAACCATCCAAACTACCTAAATGTCTTTTGCCTCAGATGTAAAATGGGGGTGATATTAGCCATAGAACTTATACCTCTAGGTTGTTGTGAGGCTCAGGTGTTCTTGGATGCTATAACTGTAATAAAGTTCTGACTTCAACTGAAATCTGTCTCCTTTTAACTTCTGTTTATTGATCCTAGTTTTGCCCTCTGGAGCCACAAAGAAAAAAAATCGACTCTCTAGACCACATAACAGCCCTCCAAATACTTAAAGACTCCAGAGCAGAGATTCTTTACCTTTTTTTGTGTCATAGTCTCCTTTGAAGAAAATACATAAGATTACAGAAAAAAATCATTTTTTAAAAAGACATTTATCAATATATATATATATATATATATGAAAAAACAGCTCACAGATGAAAGGTTAAGAACCTTTGCTCTATAATGTTTCCCTCAAATATTTTCTTCTCCAAACAAAACATCCTAATTCTATAAAGAATTAGGATTGTGAGGGCAGAGAACATTACAATTGGAATAAAAAAGCAAACAAATCTGAATTCAAGCCTCATCTCTGCTATTTAATGACTATATAACTTGGGACTTGTCTTTCATATAGGTGGTTCTGTTTCTTCATCTATAAAATGAGGGGCTTATTTCCTTTCCATCCTATTTATCTATTTATCCTCCTCTGGACACTCTCTTTCTTGAGATGTGTGTTCAGAACTGAACAAAACTGTTGTATGATCACCTCTCTACAGAGGGACCATTCCTTACCAGGTCTATATGGAGGCCTGCAGAAAGCTATTAACTTGTGTCTTGGTTTAGAAGGCCTGAGTCTATAACCTTGTGGCAGGCACTTAAAATTTACCTTCAAGTTCTCACTCCCCTCTTTTCACAATGTTTTCTCCAGCATTTATTTGCCTTATCCCAAGGAAGCTAGTATAAGATAGGAGGTATCATGAAGGGGCTGACAATATTTTTCCATTCAATACTCTTAGGTTATAAAAACATCTTTCTCTTGAAGGGAGCTAAACCCAGCACTGGGGTTCAGGGCTGGCTGAGCCAATGACTACCTTATGGATGGTGGAGATACACTGTGGGACTGCTGATTTCCATCTGCTCCTGTGTATCTCTTGGTAAACATATCTCTCATGTAAATCACATCTAGCACCTTGCAATTCAATCCTGAACACTGATCAGCTGGTACATCAGACTAATAAATCTGGATACTATTAATTTGGCTTAAGTTTGCATTAGTTTTTTAAGCAGCCAAATCAGACTGCTGATTCATATTAAGCTTGTGGCCAATTAAAATTCCTGATCTATTTAATATGAATCACCATTAAACTAAATCTCTGCTAGACTATAATTGTGTAATCAGTTTTCAATCTAAATACAGGATTTGACATTTATGTCTGTTAAATTTCATTGTGATGGCAATTTTTTCTGTATTCTCGCCTGTCACATTAGTTTTGATTTTTCACTTCTGCTATCTACAAAACTATTTTCCTTTCCAGGTTTGTATCATTTACAAATCTGATCCATATACCTTCTATGAAATTATGCAAGCTATAAACTGGAATGTTGATCATGACAGGGTCAAAGGAAGAACCATGTTTAAATGGCTACCTCTCTCCAAAAAGTCATAAAGCCATTTATTACCTTTTGAGTGAAATTGTCCAATCTATTTTGAATCTAACTTAGCGTTTTACCAGAATCCAGCCAAAGTTTTATCATTGTTAAAAATATGTTAAAAGAAACCAATATTTTTTCTTGTTTATCTTTCCATGCTGATTACAAACTATTCTCTCTAACAGAATTCTGTTTTTGATCAGACTGGACTCTTCTGCTCTAATAAATGACCTTTCATCCCCAACTTCATTCCCTGAGTCTAGAATGCTATCTTTTCTCAACTCTTAACTCTTAGAACCCTTGTTTCTCTTCAAAGTTCAGTTCAAGTATTACCTTCTACAGGTGATTTCTCTTGTTTTCCCCAGTTGTAAATTCTATTTTCCCTCTTCTCCCCCCAAATTGCTTTGTATATATTTTCTACTTATTTCTCTATTTTCATGTTTTCCTGGTAGGTTCTTTGGATGAATGAAAAAGCATTTATTAAACACTTCCTATTATATAACAAATACAATGCTAAGGTCTGGGGATACAAATACAAAGTTTAATAGTTCCTACCATTAAGAAACTTACATTCTAATAAGAGGAGAAAATACATGTCAGGGAGTGGTAGCCAGGAATAGGTATTTTCTTTTGGAAAGTTGTAGCGATGGAGAGCAGAGCTGTAGGAACTAGATTGACAGAGCCTTTCTAGAGTAAAAGAGTTGATTTGATTATGATTCAAGAAATGGAAAATGGGGGGGGGAGATGAGTTCATTAGGGATGGTATGGCAGCCATTGGAGAGATTACAGAGGAATTAAGTAAAGTGAGACTGGAATTCAAGGTTAAGGTAATTACCAATTGAGGCACTAGGGTCCCAGACAGGTGTTTTGGGAATAAAGGGTTAAGTCCTCCAGGGCTTGGCTCTGGGGCAGGAATTGCTTAATTTTTGTCTCTGTATACTCAGAGAATACCCATCCATCCCCCTCTCCAAACACATTCTATAGCTAATATATGTGGGGCATCTTGTCTGCAATTATCATTGATATTCAGTTTCAGTTGTGTTGGACTATCTGTGATCCCATTTGGGGTTTTCTTGACAAAGATATTGGAATGGTTGTAATTTCTTCTCTGGTTCATTTTTTAGATGAAGAAACTGAGATAAACAGGGTTAAATCACAAAGATAGTAAGTGCTGAAGGCTAGATTTCGATTCAGGAAAATGGTTCTTCCCTACTCTAGGCCTGGAGATTTACCTACTGTGCCACCTAGTTGCTCATATCTACCTTAGAGTTGCTTAATGAAGTCTTGTAGAATTGATTTGACTTGAATTGATTCCCTTTTCCTCTTTTCTATCCCATTATTGTGGGTATATTTCTCCAAGGTTCTTTTATCTATACTTTCTCTCCCTTCATTCTCTTCTCACTAGGGATCTCATCTAACTCTATAGCGTTAGCTGTCAACTTCCTACAGATGACTCCTAAATCTTTGTCTCCAGCTCTAAATTTCAGATCAGAACTTTGTCTTCTGAACATCTCCAATTACATGTTCTGTTGACTCCCTAAATTAAAAATGTCTAAAACTGACTTTATCATCTCAACCAAAAAACTTGTCTTTCTTCCTAACTTCCCTATTTTTGTTAATACCACCATCTTGTCCATTCTTCAAACATGAAATATCTGCTCTGTCCTGAGTGCTCTCTTTTTCTCACCCCAATATGTATTTCATTGCTGAGTCCTGTAGTTTTTACCTTCAAAATATCTTTCATGTGTTCCTCCCTTTCTATCTCTGCTGCTACCGCCCTAATTCAGTGCCTCATTACCTCCTGCTTGGACTATTATAATAGCCTCTTAACTGATTTCCCTGCTTTTAGTCTCTACTCCTTCCAATCCATCTTGTTCTTGCTACAAATTAATCTTCCTAATGCATAGCATAGCTCTGAGCACATCATTCCTTATAAAAAACTTCCAATGGCTCCCCATTGACTACCAATTAAGGTCCAAAGCACTTATCTTGGCGGTCAAGGACATCTATAATCTGGCTCCAGTTTACTTTTTTAGTTTTAATGCACATTTCTCCAACATGATCCTTATGTTCAGGTCAAACTGGACTATTCACTGATATCAAAAGGATTTTCCTTCCAAACTGTGAAGCTTTTACCATGTTGTATCTAATGCCTAGAATTTTTCCTCCATTCTCTCTTCTCCTTATTATCTTGCTTCAATCCTTGACATCTGAAATCCCATCTATCCTTCAAGGAACAGCTAAAATGAAAATGCTACTCTCCATTTGAAATCTTCATCATCCTCAAACCAGAAGGAATTCCTTCATCTTTTGGGCAAACATCATATAGTACAAAGGGTGCTAAGTATGGTCAGCCTGGGTTAGAGTTTTTTTTTTTTTTGATGTTTCAAAATCAGCAAGCCTTTATGGAATAGAAGAATGGAATACAATTTCCATTTTTTCACCATTAACATAAAGAGAAAGCTAAAAAAAAGCATTTTATCTTACAAAGATCAATAAGGTCTGTTCTCTCAGAGCAGATCATAACTCACAATAGGGTGGAGAAAACATGTAGTATAAGGTGCAAACCTTCTCCCCATGATCCACTTTGGGCAGATCCTTTGGTTCCCTGGCCATTATTTTCTCTTAGGAGTTTATAAGGAAACAGACTGGGATAGATTCTGGTTTTTATTACTTTTCACTGCCCCAAATCACTTAATTTTAGCTTCTTCATCTGTAAAATGAGTGGGTTAGTCCCTCTAGATGGACTTTGAGGTCCATTCCAACTGTTATTCTATGATTCTGTGACTTGGTATCTTATGCATCCAGGTCATTGCTAGTTGTCTTTACTTTTGTGTTACCACTGGATTTCAGTGTTTCTGGAAGACAGAGGGAAGCTGTACAACTGCCTCACTTAATTCCAATTAATGCATAAATAAAGCCATCACCCTGTGATGTACTTGGTCCTCTTAATTAAGGACAAAAACACAACTCGATAAATGTTTGTTTTATTGATTGCATTGTGGAATTATGTCTTAGTGGGCTTTGAATTTAACCTTGGAGGTACTGGAGCAGGAGAATCATATGATAGAAAGAATGATTTGACAGTAGTGTGCAAGATGCATGGGAGAATGAAGAATCTGGAAGTGGGTATGTTTGTTAGAAACTATTTAGTAATACCCTAATCCCATATATTTACAGAGGTACCTTTCTGCTATGGGATCTTATAACCACACACATGGATTATTGCAATAACCTCATATCAGGTCCTCCCACTGCTGCTGTCTTTCCTTTGGCTTCCAGGATAATCTGTTTCATGCATTGATCTGATCATGTCATTCTTTTGAGCAATAATTTTAGAATTGTAGTCAAAATGGGATGTACCTTATAAATTGCCTAGTCTAATACCTTCATTTTATAGATGCAGAAACTGAAACCCATAGAAATTAAGTTATTGGCCCAAGATCACAGAGGCAGGAAGTGACAGGGTGAGTCTTTAAGGCCAGATTAATTTATTCCCTATTCCTTTTTGGGTAGGTTAGACTACTTTTCCTGGTATTCAAAGTCTTCCAATTTTGTCACTACCCTGCATTTTATCTCATTTTTCTCCCCTGTGTTACCTTCAAGTCCAAATAAAACCATGTACTTTCTGTCTCCTGAATTCATCATGGATTATCCTGCACTGGGCCTTTGTTGAGGATAGAAGGCTGGATTGAAAGTCAGGAAGATTTGGGTGTGAATCCTGATTTTGACACTTCATATCTGTGCGACACCAAGCAAGAAATTTAACCTCTCTCAACCTCTGATGCTCCATCTGTAAAATGGGAAAAAGTAACACCACAATTCTTTCAATGTTGTGAGGATCAAATTAGCTAGCATATGTAAAGAATTTGCCAACTTTAAAAAGCCATAGAAATGCTAGCTGTTATTATTTACCCTGTTTTAACTTCAGACTGCTAAATTTCTATCTTTTAATGTCCAATTCAAATTGACCTTCTTCATAAAGTTTTCTTTAACCCTTTCCAGTCAGTAATTACTTCCTACCGCCATTGTTCTGTACCTCTTCAATATGAATATTATTCATTATTATGTACTATAATTGTTTTTCTCTTAAAAATAATAGCTTTATTTTTCAAAGTACATAAGATATAGTTTTAAACATCCACCCTGCAAAATCTTGTGTTTCAATTTTTCTCCCTCCTTTTCCACCTCCCCTCTTTTCTAGTCAGCAAGCAATCCAAAATAGGTTAAACATCTGCAATTCTTCTAAACATGTTTCCATGTTTATCATGCTCTGCAAGAAAAATCAGATCAAAAGGGAAAAAAATGAGAAAGAAAAAAGCCAAGCAAATAAACAACAATGACCCCCCCAAAAAAGGTGAAAATATTATACTGTGACCCAAAATCAGTCTTCATAGTCCTTTCTCTGGATGCAGATATTCTTTCTATCACAAGTTCATTGAAATTGCTTTGAATCACCTCATTGTTGAAAAGAACCAAATTTGTGACTGTTGATCATCACATAATCTCATTGTTGCTGTGTACAATGTTCTCTTGATTCTGCTCATTTTACTTAGCATCAGTTCATGTAAGTCTTTTGAGACTTTTTTGAAATCAACCTGTTCATATAAATTTCTTATAGAACAATAATATTCCATAATATTGATATACCATAACTTTTTAAGCCATTCCCCAACTGAAGGGCATCCAATCAATTTCCAGTTCCTTGATACTACAAATACAAATACTACAAACATATTTTGTACAAATGGGTTCTTTTCCTTTTTTCCCCCTGAGGCAATTGGAGGTGACTTGCCCAAGGTCACACAGCCAGGATGTGTTAAGTGTCTGAGACAGATTTGAACTCAGGTCCTCTTGACTTCAGGGCTGGTGCTCTATCCACTGCGCCCCCTAGCTGCTCCTGTTTTTTTTTTAATGATTTCTTTGGGATATAGACACTATTGGAACAAACAGTAGCCCTTTGGGCTTAGTTCCCAATTGCTCTCCAGAATAATTGGATCAGTTCACAACTCCACCAACAGTGTATTGATGTTCCAGTTTTCCCACATCTCCTAGTTGTATGTTTTTAATAATAAACTAGTGCTGGACTTATATAGCTGGAGCACTTCACCATTTCCCTCTGTACTTAGAGATCTTCTGCTCTGCACTTACACAGGGATTCTAGACTGAGTTTAGTTGTGGGTGAGCCTGATCACCTAAAAGAAGGACCAGACTTATTTTTTCAAACTTATTAGCACTCTGGTGCCCCAAGGAAAAATTACCTAAAGCTTAGGTTTGCCTCATTTCTAAGAGCTTTCTAGAATGGGGTATATATAGAAAGATACAGGGACAGGCATCATATATAAGAAGTACTAAATACAAACAGCATTCACATAAGCACAAATTGACTTTAAACATCAAGCAATTGTTGTTATGGTAGCAAGGTTGTACAGTTGATAGAGTGTCAGATTTGAAGACTTGAAGACTCTTCTTGTACCCTCAGACACTTACTAGCTGTATGACTCTTTATAAATCACTTAATCCTGTTTGCCTCAGTTTTCTCCTGTGTAAAATTCTCCTTAGAAGGAAATGGCAAACCACTTCAGTATCTTAGTCAAGAAAACTCCAAATGGGGTCATGAAGAGTCAGACGCGACTGGACAACAGCAATTTCTGTTATATGATATTAATGTTATAAATATAAATGTTAAATATCGGCTCATGAGATAATTTGTGGGACTGCTGAATGGGCATTTTACATTCCCCTTACATTTCCCTTCCATACAACTCCCTCTACATAGATACTTTCTGGTAAGCTATGCTGAGGAACTGAGCTCTTTTCCCTGTTGGTGATATCTTCAAATCAGCAATTCCCCTGCTGACACTAAGTTCTAAGGAAGGCTCTCAGATCTCTGAATTTACAAAGTTGCCTTCAAGACTAAATTCACCTGTCTCTGAATCATTATTTGGAAACCGTATACAACAGCTGAAGAAGAGACAACCCCAAACTTAGGCTCACCTACGCAGGATGTGTGCTTTAACTGCCATGTTCTGAAAATTGTTTATTTCTTCTGGGATTGGGGAAAGGTCATTTGAGGAAGGAGACAGGAGCAGTTGCACTTTTTAAAAAGATATACTGAATCACTGGCTATTCCTGCTTGGTAGCTGTTAAAAAATTTTGCCTTATCTTTTCTTGGAGCATCCAAATGTTGAGTTAGCACAAGTGGTCAGCTAGAAGCAATCAGGATAATTCTGCACTTTATTAGAGTCTTTTTAGTATCTTAATCTCTGCATCACAAAATCCATAGTATCACAGGCTCTCAGAGGCCATCTAGACCAGTAGTGTCAAACTCAAATGGAGACAGTGGCCACTGATTTGTACATAAAGATCCCTGTAAGTCACTTATTGACTTAGAAAATTACATACTGATATGGCTATATTTGATTGCATTTTTTATTTATTCAATTTTAAATTGAATTTTATTTATTTGTAAAATGAAAATTTAATCTGATTTGGACTGCCTAGAGGAGATTTTGAACTACATATGACTTGTAAACTTATGTTTGATGCTGAGATAGACAAACTCATGCTTGAACAAGCATTCTAGATAACATGCCAAAGATGAGTGCTCATTCAGTTTCTTCTTGATAATCTCCTGTGACAAAGAACCCATTCCTACCCAAGAAAATGCCCTTTTGGACGGCTATAATTCCTTGTTTATATAGAGTCTAAATCTGTCACTGCAATGTTTACTCACTGCTTCTAACTAAGCCAGTCAAGGCTAGTCCTTTTATAAACAATTCTTCAAATGCTTGAAAGAGTTATGTTTCCTTGAAGTTTTCTCTTCTCTTTTCTGAGCATCTCCAAGTATTTTTACAAATTCGTGTATGGCATTGCACCATTGAGGTTGCCTTTTTTATTGGATTTACTAGCTTATCTATGTTTTCCCTAAAATATCACATGTAGAACTGAAAATCTGTTCCTGCAGATGTGTGGTCTAACTGGGAAAAAGTACAGTGAGACTAATTTCCCTTGCATTAGGCACAATACCTATTTTAGTGAAAATCAGGAGCAACATTAACTTTTATCATTGCTATATGTCTCAGCTGACACCGAGCTTGCAGTCCACAAAAACTTCTAGATCTTCCAAATTGTTTTCCAGAATAATTGTACTGATCCATCAACAATATGTTTGATGCCTAACTCCCCATACTATTTCTGCCTTATCATCTTTGCTAATTTTAAATTTTATTAGAAATTTCAGAGCTCTTTTTCTTATTATTAATAATTTGAATTTTTTTCCTCACATGGTTTTTGATAGTTCTCCTTTTGAAAATTATTCTTATTCATTGACCATTTATGTATTGGAATGGCTTTAATTATATGTTTGTTTTAATTCCCTATATTTTTTAGATATCAGACTTTTATCAGATATATTTGATGCAAAGATTTTTTTTACTCATTTGAAAGTTTCTTTTCTCTCCTCTTCCTTTCCTCATTTATTAGTTCTTCTCTTCCACCAAATATGTTATTTTTCAGGGATCAATGACAGTGAGGAGAGGGAGATAATGTTGTTCAATCATGTCCAATTCTTCCTGGCCTATTTTGGATTTTTCTTGGAGTGGTTTGCTGTTTCCTTCTCCAATTTATTTTATGGATGAGGAAACTGAGGCAAACAGTGACTTGCTCAGGGTCACACAGCTAGCATCTGAGGCTAAATTTGAACTCAGGAAGATGAGTCTTCTTGATTAGATCCAGCATTCTATCCACTGTTTCACCAGCTGCCCAAACAAGATAATGTAGCCAACAACATGTGTAGAAACTCTGGGGCAAGATAACAAACTTCAGATAAGACACTATACCTGCTGTCAGTTTGCAGCCCAGTAGAAGTGTAGGATTTAGTATTGAAAAAAGTAACAGAACTCATTTCATCCAGATTTCTTTTTTGCAAGATGAAGGAGCTAAGACACAAAATGTTTTGCTTACTGTCATACAGAAAGTATATTGCAAAACTAGGATTTGAACCTAGGTCTTCTGAACTTAAAATACAGTGTTTTCTCCAGCATAATATATTACTTTCCTCACAACAACCCTATAAGTATACAATAGAAGCATTGTGGTCCCTATTTGTTCACTAGGAAATGGTGGCATTTGAACCCAAGACTTTTTCCACTATATATTACTTTGCATTTCCACAATGAAGAGGATTCCCAGTAAAAGGAACACAATTATGTCACCAAATACCCTCTTTTCTTCTCTCTCCTAATTTGACTTTTTTTAATGACTGGAACAGTGTTTCAGGTAAAAGGAAAGTTAGTGTGTGTGTGTGTGTGTGTGTGTGTGTGTGTGTGTGTGTGTGTGATTCAAGTTAATTCACCAGAGAGGATCACTGGGACCTGATGGGAAGTGGTTTGGGCTAAGTTTTTTGGGATGAGATGGCAGATGGGGTCTGCACTAAAATTCTGTTCTGAGTTGTGGTGAGTCTCCATTCTGACCTTGCTCCTGGGGATAAAATATCTTTTCTTCTACCCTACGTTACTGTGCTTTGGGTTTATAGGATCACGGACTTCAAGCTGAAATGGACACTTTACAGATAAGGAAACTGAGGTTCAGGAATATTAAAATGAGTTGTCCAAAGTTAAACAAGTAGTCAATGTATGGTGAGGAGGCTCATGACCATGTGTCAATCATTTCATTTTTTTGGGCCTGTGTCCTTATCTATAGAATGAGGAGGATGGGGCTTGATGATCTCTGAAATCTCTTCTAGTCCTAAGCTTTATGATGCATTATAATCTGGTTTGATGGTCAGAAGGCAGAAGAATGTCATCCCCACTTCTACTGCAATCTCTTGTCTGAAGCACAATCTGGTATATCTGGTTATTTGAACTGGCCACCTGGCTCTCCACCTTTGCTGGCCCTCAAGGTAGCTGTAGTACTGATGCTCTCTTTACCTTGTTCACCTTATCCTCAACTAAACATTTTTCAAAGAAAGACTGAGAACTCATTCTCACTAACTGATGAAGCTTAACGAAGCCAGAGGCTTTCCATTTTCACTGCACAATAAGCTAATGTAGGAAGCTGTACCCAATTTTGAAGCATCCACCTGGTAGAGATGTTTATTTTCAGCCAGGAGAGCATCCCTGGAGTCCCTGAAATCACACCCTCCCATCTGAGGGCTCTCTCTGACCAAGTAAAAGCTGACCCTTCCTGTGAACTTCCTCAAGTCAGTAATAGAAAGGTTATACTGATCACACAGGAAGCCTGTTACAAAATAGGGTATTTCTGCTCCTGATTAATGTCTCTGAAATTAGACTGTTGCAGGCACCTTAACACTGTTGTTTTCAGACTTCTGAATAATTCATTTTTTTATCCTAATACTGCATTAACACTTTTTTGCATTTCATTACTGTCCTTTTTTATTTCAAGGGGAAAAAAAAGCAAAATTACTTGAGTTCTGGCAGGGGCCTGTAATAACTTGCTTGGGATAAGTAAGGAAGCATTTCTTAGGAAGGCTTTTGTTTCATTGACTTTAATCAGTGAGGGGATTCAGGGGGTGGGGTGGGGAGGGGTAATTGGTTAATTTTGAGATGCTTTGACTTTGATTGTAGATGGAAGCACTGTAGTTATGGAAGTGAAAGACACCTCATTGGGTTTTACCCATTTTTGTCATTTTCCTATTGTTGATTAATCCAAGTAATTTTAATTTTTTTCTCTGAATTTTGTCTGAGGGTGGGCCAATAGGTTTAAAGTTGTTGCTACCAACTTTTTAGCCAAAAGACAATTGAGGATTTGACTCTTGGTTCTTGGTTAAATGGTGAGTTGGTGAAATTTGTCACTGGAAGATCTTTGATTCCAGTTTTCACTTCTCCCTTTGCCAGTCAGTCAGTTTTTAATTAGTTAATCAATGAACAATTATTAAACCCCAGGTAATGTGATATAAAAGACAAAAATATGGTCTTTCAAGGAACTCATATTCTAATGGGGGAAAATAATAGGCAAAAATGTTTACATGCAAAATATATATGACATAGGTATAAGGTATGAATGTTAATTAAATGGTCTATGTCTCTTCCCTTAAGCTTAAGATATCTGGTTACCTTCTTGCTCTTTCCCCAGTTTTCTCCTTCAGAACCTGCCTCAAGAGCATTGACTAACATTAAAGTGTCAATGATTAAAATAGTTTCAAGTTTGATCTGCCAGGGGCCATTTTCCATTTAAAGATAGAAAAATTCAAACTGAAGGGATAAATCCCTCTATCACTCAGCAGGAGGAAAAAATATTTTGAGAGTATTATAGGGTAGCCCTGTTGAGTCTTAGAAATGGAGTGACTTAATCAAATGGGGCAAACCCATTATCCCCAAACCCCTGTCTGATGGTCAAGTCTTTGTTTTACATATTGAGACTTGAGGAGCACAAAGACAAATACTGAGTAGTTTTCAAAAGGGCTTCACTCAGGCTCTTGAAAACCTAGGAGATCAAAACCTCATTACATCAGTTTAGTGGAGGGACTTAATGAGGAGGAAATCTGGGAAGAACAGTGAGAGCAATACTGGACTAGGAGCCAGGATATTTCTGGTTTAAAGCCAGGGTGAGACACTAACTCTGTGATCCAAGAGAAAGTATGCTACTTCTCTGACCCTCAGTTAACCATCTGTGAAATGGGCATAAAAGTAATTTGAGTACCTGCTTTTTGGGTTTGTTGTGAATGAAGTGATCTGCGAACCTTCAGTATCATATAACTGCAAACTTTACCTTTAATTAGGTAATATATGAAAGACCATTGAACTAGGAGTTAGCAATCTAGAATTCTCACAAAACACTTTGTCATGTCACTTATTTCTTCTGATCATCTCTTTCTTCAACTTTTATTAAAATAAGAGGATTGGATTCAATGGTCTTTAAGACCCAATTAGTCAGCTCTAATGGTTTAATGTTCTCTGAATCATATTGTATGAGAGAGAGAGAGAGAGAGAGAGAGAGAGAGAGAGAGAGAGAGAGAGACAGAGAGAGACAGAGAGAGACAGAGAGAGAGACAGAGACACACACACACACAGAGAGAGAGAGAGAGAGAGAGAGAGAGAGAGAGAGAGAGAGAGAGAGAGAGAAAGAGAGAGAGAGAGACAGAGACAGAGACAGAGACACACACACACACACAGAGAGAGAGAGAGAGAGAGAGAGAGACAGAGACAGAGACAGAGACAGAGACACACACACACACACACACACACAGAGAGAGAGAGAGAGAGAGAGAGAGAGAGAGAGAGAGACAGAGACAGAGAGACAGAGAGACAGAGACAGAGACAGAGAGAGACAGAGAGAGAGAGAGACAGAGAGAGACACACACACACACACAGAGAGAGAGAGAGAGAGAGAGAGAGAGAGAGAGAGAGAGAGAGAGAGAGAGAGAGAAAAGAGACTGTGTGCATCTATAATGAGATTTATAGAGTTTGTATTAGGGAAATCCTGGGCTGCATTTGGTTAAGGCTGTGGTGAAGTCTGGTTTTTATTAAGGGAGCTCTTGCACCAGCCACTTCAAACATTTTTGCTCTAAGTGGAGTAATTAATTTTACATTAGATTTAGATAATACTTTTCCAGTATGGATATCTTTTTTAAAGGATGCAAAGCTGTCTAATTAAAGAAAACACTTCATGGCAATCATTTCAGAAGAAATGTTTTGAAGCATGGATGATCTTTTAAGTTTTGTGTAAGAATTAGGGTAAAGTTACTAACATTTCAATTAAATGTCATATTTCCTTTGGGGACTTATACATTTATTTGGCATAATTACATCTTGTGTTTGACAGAACCAGAGTGATACTTTGAGATAGGGCTTTGTCTTCCTTTACCAAGTTTTCTCTAAGTAGGGCAGCCCACATTGGATTTTTTTCTCCCCTAAGCTCTTATAATGTTCAATGTTTAAACCGGTGTTTTGGCAGTTATCACAGTATCATGTTAAATATGCTATTTAATTAGCAACAATTTGCTGATCACCTACTATGTGCAAGGATGTAAGGACCTGGGTACATCTTTGATTAAGCTACGATTTTGGGATTGGGAACCTGATGGGTGGTTATGCATATTAAAGCCTGAATCTCTAAGTACAATAAGTTGGTTGTTTTGTTGTTGTAATATCAGTTTTATATGACTTCCATATACTTGGCACAGATACTGGAATAGTTTGCTATTTCCTTCTCCAGCTCATTTTACAAATGAGTCAACTGAGGCAAACAGGGTTCAGTACTCGCCCAAGGTCACAAAGCTAATAAGTGTCTGAGACTGGATTTGAACTCAGGTTTTCTTAACTCCAGACCTGGTTCTCTATCCACTAAGCTACTAACTTAGACCAGAGATCAAAGATCTGAGACCAGTTCAGTTGTACAATTATAGAAGGAAGCTAGATCTGGGCGTGCAACAAAGAGCGGAGAAAGAGAAAGTACTGAGAGATGGAGACTGCCGTCTTTCATGAATTTTCATTAATTGATCAGCAGAGTATATCTCTCTATGCATCTCCAGCCCTCTCCTCCTCATATTCTGTGGTTCAGACCTGCAGTCCTGTACATATAACTATTCATCTTCATTCCATTTCTATATGTGGGCAAAGTTCAGTTTACAAATAACCCAGACACATTTTAAGGTTAATCAGAGGAATTTCAGGAGTTAATTGTGCAAAGTACTGAACAATATTTCCTTTCATTTTGTTCAATAAGCTGTATTTAATAAATCACATACCCATAGTACCTCGAATGACTGTGAATTGTGAATCTGAAAGCTGTTAAGGAGATTCCAAATGTGATATCAAGGTCTCAGCTATTGGCTTTAATTTTCAAAATATTTTCGAGTGATAGATATTCAATATTATCCTCTAACTAAATTCAGAACTGCACCAGCATGAGTTTTAAAAGTTATTCAGGACTATTATTTAGGATTATGTGGCATGGCAGTATGTGATGATCCCTTGCATATTCAGCAGAGAAACTCTGTTGTGACCACTTGGCTACAGACTGAAGTAGAGTGCCACATGGTGGAAAAGGCATATGTTTCATTCCCTTGCTGGATGATTAATATAGTGTGACTATTTGCCTTCTATAGAATTAAGAAAGGCAGCTGGCGAGACAACTGGGAATGTTCCTGCCATTGTAATGCCCAAGGGTCATCATCTACATCCAGGTGTCATATGTATTATTGATACCCTATATACTTACATTACCTACCTCACAAAGTTGTTATAAAAAATACAACTTAATAAATCATAAAGTTCTATATAAAATGAACTATGAGGGGCAGCTAGGTGGTATAGTAGATAGAGCACCAGCCCTGAAGTCAGGAGGACCTGAGTTTAAATCTTAACACTTCCTGGCTGTGTGACCCTGGGCAAGTCACTTAACCCCAATTGCTTCAGCAAAAACAAACAAACAAACAAACAAACAAACAAAAAAAACCTATGAATTTAATTATGAAGAAGGAGACCTACAGATAGTCCTTAGCCTATGATCAATGTGCTTACATATGAAAAGTTTCATGTCCCCATCAGTTACTCTTGCCTTATCCCCTCCCTTTTCTTGGAGTTGACGCTCTTTGGGGGTATGATTAATTTAGTTATGCCTGAGGGGATACTTGAAAGTGCCATTTCTTATTTTGTTGTAGAGAGTTGATAAGTTACCTGTGTTTAGAAGCGTCTATGCTTCTTTTTTTTCTTCTTTTAAAGATATATTTTCTTTTTTTATTTGTTTTTAGTGTTTACCATTTACTTTCACAAGATTTTGATTTCCAATTTCTTTCACCCTCCTTTTCTTCCTTTCCCCTTTTCCAAGAGGCAAACAAATCTGATATAGATTATACATATACAGTCATATTAAACATATTTGCACATTAATTATATTGTGAAAGAAAAATAAGAATAAAAGGGAAAGCTGTAAGAAAAAAAATAGTACTTTAATCTGCATTTAGACTCCATAGTTCTTTCTCTGGATGTGGATAGCATTTTCATCATAAGTCTTTTGCAATTGCCTTACATCATTGTATTTTTGAGAAGAGTTAAGTCTACTAAAGTTGATCCCCTAAAGTTGATCATTGTACAATGTCACTGTTACTGGTACAATGTTCTGGTTCTGCTCACTTCATTCAGCATCATTTGATGTAAATCTTTCCAGCTTTTTCTGAAATCTGCCTGCTCATCATTTCTTATAGAACAATGTCTCTATATTTTCTATCCCTAAATGATATCCTGTCCTCTAGAAGAAAGTTATACTTTGTGGTCATATAGTTGGAAGAGTGCACTTTGTTTAAATCTTAGATCTCTTATGTGCTCTACATCTCAG
>NC_133619.1:359722220-359852220 GCF_048593235.1 Sminthopsis crassicaudata | reverse complement strand
TCCATCAGAATACATCTTCATACAGCATTGTTGTTGAAGTGTACAACGATCTTCTTGTTCTGTTCATTTCACACAGCATTAGTTCATGTAAGTCTTTCCAAACTTTTCTGAATTCTTCATGCTGGACATTTCTTACAGAGCAATGATATTCCATAACCTTCATATACCATAATTTACCCAACCATTCTCCAATTAATGGACATCCATTCATCTTCTACTTTCTAGCCACTACAAAAAGGGCTGCCACAAACATTTTGGCACATACAGGTCCCTTTCTCCTCTTTATTATTTATTTGGGATATAAGCACAATAGGAGCATTGCTTGATCAAAGGGTATGCACAGTTTGATAACTTTTTGGGCATAGTTCTAAATTGCTCTCCAGAATAGTGGGGTACTTTCACAGCCACACCAACAAAGGATTAGTGTCCCAGTTTTCGCACATTCCCTCCAACATTCATCATTATTTGTTCCTGTCATCTTAGTCAATCTGACAGGTATGTAGTGGTATCTCAGAGTTGTCTTAATTTGCATTTCTCTGATTAGTAGTGATTTGGAACACTCATGTGAGTGGATATAATTTCAGTTTCATCATCTGAGAATTGTATGTTCATATCCTTTGACCATTTATCAATTGGAGAATGGTTTGATTTCTTATAAATGAGTGTCTGTTCTCTATATATTTTGGAAATGAGACTTTATCAGAACCTTTAACTGTAAAAATATTTTCCCAATTTTTTACTTCCCTTCTAGTCTTGTTTGTATTAGTATTGTTTGTACAGAAACTTTTTAGTTTGATGTAATCAAAATCTATTTTGTGATCAATTATGATCTCCAGTTCTCCTCTGGTAATAAATTCCTTCCTCCACCACAGGTCTGAGACTATTCTCTGTTCCTCTAATCTATTTATGATCTTATTCTTTATGCATAAATCATTGACCCATTGTTATCTTATCTTGGTATATGGTGTTAAGTGTAAATACATATCTAATTTCTGCCATACTAATTTCCAGTTTTCCCAACAGTTTTTTCCAAATAATGAATTTTTATCCCAAATGTTGGTATCTTTGAGTTTGTCAAACACTAGATTGCTATAGATGTATCCTTTTTTGTCCTTTGTACCTAATCTGATCTATTTCTTAGCCAATACCAAATGGTTTTGGTGACTGCTGCTATATAATATAGCTTTAGATCAGGTACACCTGGACCACCTTCATCTGACTTATTTTTTCATTAGTCCCCTTGAAATTCTCGACCTTTTATTCTTCCATATAAATTTTGTTGTTATTTTTTCTATGTCATTAAAATAGTTTCTTGGGAGTCTGATTGGTATAGCAGTAGATAAATAGATTAGTTTGGGGAGTATTGTCATCTTAATTATATTTGCTCGGCCTATCCAAGAGCCCTGAATGTCTTTTCAATTATTTAAATCTGACTTTATTTTTGTGGCAAGTATTTCATAATTTTGCTCATATAATTCCTGACTTTTCTTTGGTAGATGGATTCCCCAATACTTATACTCTCAACATCTGTTTGGAGTGGAATTTCTCTTTGTATCTCTTGATGTTGCATTTTGTTGGTGATGTATAAAAATGCTGAGGATTTATGTGGATTTATTTTGTATCCTGCATCTTTGCTAAAACTCTGAATTATTTCTTTTTTTTATTATATATATATATTTTTTCTAGTCTTCTTATTAGTTCTTATTAGACACAGCCTTTTGTTCCTTCAGCAAAACACTTCATCTTTAATTCCAAATATTTTCTTTTTTTTTATTATTATATATATATATATATATATATATATATATATATATATTTTTTTTTTTATAATATTATCCCTTGTATTCATTTTTCCAAATTACCCCCCCCCCTCTATTCCCTTCCCCCGATGACAGGCAATCCAATACATTTTACATGTGTTACAATATAGTCTAGGTACAATACATGTGTGTGAATATCATTTTCTTGTTGCACAATAAACATTAGAATCCGAAGGTACATGCAACCTGGGCAGACAGATATTAGTGTTAACAATTTACATTCACTTCCCAGTGTTTCTTCTCTGGGTGTAGCTACCTCTGTCCATCATTGATCAACTGGAAGTGAGTTGGATCTTCTTTATGTTGAAGATTTCCACTTCCATCAGAATACATCCTCATACAGTATTATTGTTGAAGTGTACAGTGATCTTCTGGTTCTGCTCATTTCACTCAGCATCAATTGATTTAAGTCTCTCCAGGCCTCTCTGTATTCCTCCGTCTGGTCATTTCTTACAGAGCAATAATATTCCATAACCTTCATATACCACAATTTACCCAACCATTCTCCAACTGATGGACATCCATTCATCTTCCAGTTTCTAGCTACAACAAAAAGAGCTGCCACAAACATTTTGGCACATATATGTCTCTTTCCGCTCTTTAGTATTTCTTTGGGATATAATCCCAGTAGTAGCGCTGCTGGGTCAAAGGGTATGCACAGTTTGATAACTTTTTGGGCATAATTCCAGATTGCTCTCCAGAATGGCTGGATTCTTTCGCAACTCCACCAGCAATGTATTAGTGTCCCAATTTCCCCACATCCCCTCCAACATTTATCATTATTTGTTCCTGTCATCTTAGCCAATCTGACAGGTGTGTAGTGGTATCTCAGAGTGGTCTTAATTTGCATTTCTCTGATCAGTAGTGATTTGGAACACTCTTTCATGTGAGTGGATATAGTTTCAATTTCTTCCTCTGAGAATTGTCTGTTCATATCCTTTGACCATTTATCAATTGGAGAATGGTTTGGTTTCTTATAAATTATGGTCAGTTCTCTATATATTTTGGAAATGAGACCTTTGTCAGAACCTTTGTTTTTAAAAATATTTTCCCAATTTGTTACTTCCCTTCTAATCTTGTTTGCATTAGTATTATTTGTACAGAAACTTTTTAGTTTGATGTAATCAAAATCTTCTATTTTGTGATCAATAATGATCTCTAGTTCTCCTCTGGTCATAAATTCCTTCCTCCACAAGTCTGAGAGGTAGATTATCCTCTGTTCCTCTAATCTGTTTATTATCTCCCTCTTTATGCCTAAGACATGGATCCATTTTGATCTTATCTTGGTATATGGTGTTAAGTGTGGATCCATATCTAATTTCTGCCATACTAATTTCCAGTTTTCCCAACAGTTTTTTTCCGAATAATGAATTTTTATCCCTAATGTTGGAATCTTTGGGTTTGTCAAAGATTAGATTGCTATAGATGTACCCTTTTTTGTCCTTTGTATCTAATCTGTTCCACTGATCTACCGGTCTATTTCGTAGCCAATACCAAATGGTTTTGGTGACTGCTGCTATATAATATAGCTTTAGATCAGGTACACTTAGACCACCTTCCTCTGAGTTTTTTTTCATTAGTTCCCTTGCAATTCTCGACCTTTTATTCTTCCATATGAATTTTGTTGTTATTTTTTCTAGGTCATTGAAATAGTTTCTTGGGAGTCTGATTGGTATAGCACTAAATAAATAGATTAGTTTGGGGAGTATTGTCATCTTGATTATATTCGCTCGGCCTATCCAAGAGCACTGAATGTCTTTCCAATTATTTAAATCTGACTTTATTTTTGTGGCAAGTGTTTTGTAATTTTTCTCATATAATTCCTGACTTTTCTTTGGTAGATGGATTCCCAAATACTTTATACTCTCAACATTTGTTTGGAATGGAATTTCTCTTTGTATCTCTTGCTGTTGCATTTTGTTAGTGATATATAAAAATGCCGAGGATTTATGTGGATTTATTTTGTATCATACCACTTTGCTGAAGTTTTGAATTATTTCTAGTAGCTTTTTAGCAGAGTCTTTGGGGTTCTCTAAGTATACCATCATGTCATCTGCAAAAAGTGACAGTTTAATTTCCTCATTTCCTACTCTAATTCCTTGAATCTCTTTCTCGGCTCTTATTGCCGAGGCTAGCGTTTCTAGTACTATATTGAATAGTAATGGTGATAGTGGGCAACCTTGTTTCACTCCTGATCTTACTGGGAAAGGTTGCAGTTTATTTCTATTGCATATTATGCTTACTGAAGGTCTTAAATATATGCTCCTGATTATTCTAAGGAATAGTCCATTTATTCCTATACTCTCAAGAGTTTTTAGTAGGAATGGATGTTGGATTTTGTCAAATGCTTTTTCTGCATCTATTGAGATGATCATATGGTTCTTATTAATTTGATTATTAATATGGTCAATTATACTAATAGTTTTCCTAATATTAAACCAGACCTGCATTCCTGAAATAAATCCTACTTGATCATAGTGTATTATCTTGGAGATGATTTTCTGAAGTCTTTTTGCTAATATCTTATTTAAGATTTTAGCATCAATATTCATTAAGGAGATTGGTCTATAATTTTCTTTCTCAGTTTTCGATCGACCTGTTTTAGGTATCAGTACCATGTCTGTGTCATAGAAGGAATTTGGTAGGACTCCTTCATCCCCTATTTTTTCAAATAATTTATATAACACTGGGGCTAATTGTTCTTTAAATGTTTGGTAGAATTCACATGTGAATCCATCTGGCCCTGGGGATTTTTTCCTGGGTAGTTGATTAATAGCTTGTTCTATTTCTTTTTCTGAAATGGGACTATTTACGCAATTTATCTCCTCCTCTGTTAATCTAGGGAGCCTATATTTTTGGAGGAAGTCATCCATTTCACTTAAGTTATCAAATTTATTGGCATAAAGTTGGGCAAAGTAACTCCTTATTATTTCTCTAATTTCCTCTTCATTGGTGGAAAGATCTCCCTTTTCATTTGTAAGACTATCAATTTGATTTTCCTCTTTCTTTTTTTTGATCAAATTTACCAAAGGTTTATCTATTTTATTGGCTTTTTCATAAAACCCACTCTTGGTTTTATTTATTAATTCAATAGTTTTTTTACTTTCAATTTTATTGATTTCTCCTTTTAATTTTTGTATTTCAAGTTTAATTTTTGGTTGGGGGTTTATAATTTGGTCTTTTTCTAGCCTTTTAAGTTGTAAGCCCAATTCGTTAATCTTCTCTTTCTCTATTTTCTTCAAATAAGCCTCTAAAGATATAAAATTTCCCCTTATTACTGCTTTAGCTGCATCCCAAAGATTTTGATATGATGTCTCATCATTGTCATTATCTTGGGTGAAATTGTTAATTGTTTCTATAATTTGCTCTTTCACCCAGTCATTCTTTAAGATGAGATTATTCAGTTTCCAATTACTTTTTGGTCTATTTACCCCTAACTTTTTACTGAATGTAGCTTTTATTGCATTGTGATCTGAGAAGAAGGCATTTATTATTTCTGCCTTCCTACATTTAATTTTGAGATCTTTATGTCCTAATATATGGTCAATTTTCGTATAGGATCCATGAACTACTGAGAAAAAAGTATATTCCTTTCTATTGCCATTCAGTTTTCTCCAAAGGTCTATCATACCTAGTTTTTCTAATATTCTATTTACTTTTTTAATTTCTTTCTTGTTTGTTTTGTGGTTTGATTTGTCTAAATCTGAGAGTGCAAGGTTGAGATCTCCCACTATTATAGTTTTACTGTCTATTTCTTCTTGTAATTCTCTTAACTTTTCCTTTAGAAAGTTAGATGCTATACCACTTGGTGCATATATGTTTAGTATTGATATGGCTTCATTATTTATGCTACCTTTCAGCAGGATATAGTTTCCTTCCTTATCTTTTTTAACGAGATCTACTTCTGCTTTTGCTTGATCTGAGATAAGGATAGCTACCCCTGCTTTTTTGGCTTTTCCTGAAGCATAATTGATTCTGCTCCAACCTTTTACCTTTATTCTGTATGTATCTCCCTGCTTTAAGTGTGTTTCCTGTAGGCAACATATTGTAGGGTTCTGCTTTTTGATCCAATCTGCTATCCATCTCCGTTTGATGGGATCGTTCATCCCATTTACATTTACAGTTAAAATTACTAATTCTGTATTTCCTGCCATCGTATTATCCCCAGATTATGCTTTTTTCCCTTGCCCCCCTGATCCCCCTCCCCGATATTTAATTTACAGACCCCCCTTGTGATGCGCAACCCTCCCTCTTTTTTTTTTTTTTTAGGATCCCTCCCCCCTCCCTCCAAGTCCCTTCACTTATTCTCCTTTTCCTTTTCCCTTTTCCTCTCCCCCCTTTTAATGATGTGAGAGAAATTTCTCTGAAAAACAATCATGTTAATTATTTACTCTTTGAGCCTCTCCTGATGAGAGTAAGATTCACACAATGATTCTCCCCCTCACTAAGTTCCCTCACATATGGTGTATTTTCTATGCCTCTTCCTGGGATGTAGTTTCCCTCTTTTTATCACTCCTTCCCCTTTTTCTGAACCGACCTCCTTCCCTTTACTACACCCCCCTTTTTTTCTTTTATATCAGTAAAATCAAATTATCCTTGAGTATTTTTTATATACCCACAACAGAGTTACAGTTCTCAAGGGTTCTGTGTACCTTTTTCTGTTTCTCTTCAGTCTTGTGGATGTAGATCAAATTTTTTGTTTAAGTCTGGTTTTTTTCTTAGAAACATATAGAATTCCTCTGTTTCATTGAATGACCATCTTCGTCCATGGAAAAAGATGCTAAACTTAGCTGGGTAGTTCATTCTTGGTTGCAGTCCTTGATCTTTTGCCTTAAGGAATATCAGGTTCCAGGCCCTTCTATCTTTTAATGTGGAGGCAGCCAGATCTTGGGTGACCCTTATTGTGGCACCTTGGTATTTAAATTGTTTTTTTCTAGCTGCTTGCAGGATTTTCTCCTTTGTGTGGTAATTCTGCAGCTTAGCCACAATATTCCGTGGTGTTCTTTTTTTAGGGTCTATTTCAGAAGAAGTTCGATGAATTCTTTCCACATCTACTTTCCCTTCTGTTTCTATTATCTCTGGACAGTTCTCTTTGATAATTTCCTGTAAAATAGAATCTAGGCTCTTTTTTTGGTCATAGTTTTCTGGAAGTCCAATAATCTGCAGATTATCTCTCCTAGATCTATTTTCCAGGTCTATAGATTTTCCCAGTAAATATTTGACGTTGTTCTCCAGCTTCTCATTTTTTTTTTTTTTTGTTTTGTTTGACTGATTCTTGGGTTCTCTGTGAATCATTCATTTCTATTTGTTCCATCCTGACTTTTAAGGAGTTATTTTCTTCTTTCACAGTTTTTAGTTCTTTTTGTAAAGGCCCAATTTCGTTTTTAAATGAATTATTTTGCTCTATTGAATTTTTTTTCCATTTCCCTAATTTTTTTTGAGAATTATTTTCTTTTTCCAGTTCAGAAATTCTATTTTCTTGAGACTTTTTTATCTTTTCCAATTCAGAAATCCTACTTTACTGTGTTTTTTTTAACCTTTTCTAATTCATAAATTTTGTTTCCCTGCATCTCCTGTGAATTCTTTATTTTTTCCAACTCCAATTTCAGGACGTTGTTATTCTCTATCATAGCTTCCCTTTCCTTTCCCCATTTTTCTTCAATCTCCCTCAATTTTTTAAGAGTTTCTTCTAGGAGAGAGTTATGTGATGGGGGGCAGGGATCATTCCCCTTTGGGTTGTTATCTGCTGACTCTCTGCTGTTAACTTCCTTGGGGTTGGATACCCGCTCTTTCTCTGTATAGAAGGAATCTATAGTTTTTCTAGCTTTTTTGCTCATATTTAAAAAAATCTTTTGGGGTCTGTCCCTGGGGTAGGAAATTATTTATTTACTTCTTTACCAGCTTCCTCCCAGACCAGATGGATGCAGCGGCTCCTGCGCCTGAGCTAAGATAGAGCTCTGGGAGAGAGTTCCCCACCCCCTCCCTGGAAGTGCCTCAGAGGTGATTAGCACTGCTGTGCTTTGAGGGCATAGAATAGTAAAGACAGCACAAAGCCCAGCCTATGTGTCCGGGTGGGGAGTGGATGTCTGCAGCAGGTGATGTGAAAAGCCCCTGCGCTCAAACTGGAAGTGTCTGCCAGAAACTGTGGTCCCTAGTTCAAAGGTTCTGCTTCTCTGGGACTTCCTGGAGCTGAGTTCCACTCCCTCCAGCTAAGTTAGGCAGTGTGTGTTGCCTTGGGCCGTATCCACCCACTTGTCAATCTCTTAACTATTCTCAGGAGGGAGCTGAGGTCACGCCCCCTGGTGCCGAGATCTGCTGAGTCACCTCCAGGGTCCCGGGAAAATCTAATCTGAGTTTTAAAATATTTTGGCTTTCTGTTCTGAACTGCTAAATAATTAGGAGAGAAGAGCTAACAGCCTGTGCCAGATTCCTTTACCTCAGTGGCTTCTCTGATCCCAGAGCTCTTCCCAGCGCAATGGGTGCAGTGTGCCACTACCCCACCGTCTGTGCTGGTCTCTCTTATTCCTCCCCTGGGAACTGACCTTCTCTGTTGAAACTCCAGATTCTCTTCAGCTGGTAAGTCGTGCTTCCAGTCCTTATGGTATCTATCAGTCCTGAGCTAATTCTGAGACTTAATTTATCTAATTGGTTGTGAGGGAGTGAGGACGTTCACAGAGACGTGTGTTTCTTCTCCGCCATCTTGGCTCTGCCTATTTCTAATAGCTTTTTAGCAGAGTCTTTGGGGTTCTCTAAGTATACCATCATGTCATCTGCAAAGAGTGATAATTTTATTTCCTCATTACCTACTCTTATTCCTTTAATCTCTTTCTCCACTCTTATTGCTGAAGTTAGCATTTCTAATACAATATTGAATAGTAATGGTGATAGTGGGCAACCTTGTTTCACTCCTGATCTTACTGGGAAAGGTTGCAGTTTATTTCTATTGCATATTATGCTTACTGAAGGTCTTAAATATATGCTCCTGATTATTCTAAGGAATAATCCATTTATTCCTATACTCTCAAGAGTTTTTAGTAGGAATGGATGTTGGATTTTGTCAAATGCTTTTTCTGCATCTATTGACATGATCATATGGTTTTTATTAATTTGATTATTAATATGGTCAATTATACTAATAGTTTTCCTAATATGAAACCAGCCCTGCATTCCTGGTATAAATCCTACTTGATCATTGTGTATTATCCTGGGGATTATTTTCTAAAATCTTTTTCTAATATCTTATTTAAAATTTTAGCATCAATATTCATTAAGGAAACTGGTCTATAGTTTTCTTTCTCAGTTTTCGATCTACCTGGTTTAGGTATCAGTACCATGTCTGTGACATAAAAGGAGTTTGGTAGGACTCCTTCATCCCCTATTTTTTGCAATAGTTTATATAACATTGGGGCTAATTGTTCTTTAAATGTTTGGTAGAATTCACATGTAAATCCATCTGGTCCTGGGGATTTTTTCCTGGGGAGTTGATTAATAGCTTGTTCTATTTCTTTTTTGGAAATGGGACTATTTAAGCAATTTATCTCCTCCTCTGTTAATCTAGGAAGCTTATATTTTTGGAGGAAGTCATCCATTTCACCTAAGTTATCAAATATATTCGCATAAAGTTGGTCAAAGTAACTTCTTATTATTTCTTTAATTTCCTCTTCATTGGTGGAAAGATCCCCCTTTTCATTTGTAAAACTAACAATTTGATTTTTTTCTTTCCTTTTTCTGAACTGATTTACCAAAGGTTTATCTATTTTATTGGCTTTTTCATAAAACCAACTCTTGGTTATATTTATTAATTCAATAGATTTTTTTTAACTTTCACTATTATTGATTTCTCCTTTTAATTTTAGTATTTCAAGTTTAGTATTTAGTTAAGGGGTTTGAATTTGGTCTTTTTCTACCTTTTTAAGTTGCAGGCCCAATTAATTAATCTTCTCTTTCTCTATTTTGTCCAATAAGGCTCTAAAGATATAAAATTTCCCCTTATTACCGTTTTAGCTGCATCCCACAGATTTTGGTATGATGTCTTATTATTGTCTTTATTTTGGGTGAAATTATTCAGTTTCCAATTACTTTTTGGTCTATTTACCCCTAACTTCTTATTTAATGTAGTTTTTATTGCATTGTGATCTGAGATGAAGATATTTATTATTTCTGCCTTCCTGCATCTAATCTTGAGATCTTTATGTCCTAATATATGGCCAGTTGTTGTATAAGTTCCATGAACTGCTGAGAAGAAAGTATAGTCCTCTCTATCACCATTCAGTTTTCTCCAAAGATCTATCATGCCTAGTTTTTCTAATATTCTATTTATCTTTTTAATTTCTTTCTTTTTGTTTTGTGGTTTGATTTGTCTAAATTTGTAAGTGCAAGGTTGAGATCTCCCACTATTATAGTTTTACTGTCATTTTCTTCTTGCAACTCTCTTAATTTTCCTTTAGAAAGTTAGATGCTATACCACTTTGTTAGGATTACTAGGTGAGAACTCAGGTTGTCTGGACAATTACAAGGTGAGAACTCAGTTTACAATTTGGAATCACAAGTGAGGAAGCTAGGAGCATAGTAAAAAGCTGTACAGTTTGTCTTCCTTTCCATGCTCCTGCACTCCCTCCAGGGAAGAATCCTCGTGGTTTGAGACCCAATGAAATCTGGCAAATGGATGTAACCTCGTTCATGGGGAATAATTGCAATCCCCGATCCCCATCACGAATGTGGTTCAACGGGTTACCCGCGCCTGCCGGCATAGGGTAGGCACACGCTGAGCCAGTCAGTGTAGCAAGCATGCAGCCCCGGACATCTAAGGGCATCAGAGACCTGTTATTGCTCAATCTCAGGTGGCTGAACGCCACTTGTCCCTTTAAGAAGTTGGGACGCCGACCACTCGGGGGTCAAGTAACTAGTTAGCATGCCAGAATCTCGTTCGTTATCGGAATTAACCAGACAAATGGCTCCACCAACTAAGAACGGCCATGCACCACCACCTACAGAAGGTTTGCCTTATGAAGTCCTAACCCCGAATGATTGGAAATCCATAGCAAGGACATGCCTGCAACCTGGATAAAATTTATTATGGCTTGCGGAGTTTCATGAATTATGTAAAATCCAAGTCAGATGCAATTTGGAAATAGGAGTTAACACACAATTCACTTTTGAGCACTTAGCTGGTGAAGGTCGGTATGGAGAGAATTCAGAACAGATTAATTATACCATGACAATATATGAGCAAATTGCTAAGGCTGCAATAAAAGCTTGCGGTGTCCTCCCTGGACAGAAAGATCGTGGAGAGGCTTTCACTAAAATACAGCAAGGTCCCAATGAACCTTTTGCAGATTTTGTGGGACGTTTGCAAACTGCTGAAAAGAATTATTGGAGAAAATGCAGCTACAGAAATAATGACCAGACATCTGGCTAAGGAAAATGCCAATGAGATTTGCAAAATAATTATATGTGGATTAGATAAAGATGCTCCTTTAGAGGAGATCATAAGACGTTGTGCTACAGTGAGAACAAATGCTTTTTACACCCGGACAGTGATGAACGTGGAAAGACAGGGTCCCTCCTGGCAAGGGCCTTCTAGAGAAGTTCGGCAATGTTTTCAATGTGGAAAAATTGGGCATCTAAGAGCTCAGTGTAGATATGGAGATACAGTGAGAAGACAGGGTGAAAGAAGACCTAAAACCCCATGTCCAAAATGCAACAGAGGACTCCATTGGGCATCAGAGTGTAGAATAATTCAGGGAAACGAGATGAGGGGCCCAAGTCCAGGGCCCCAGGCAAAAAAGACTTAGGGCATGATGGCAGCTGATGTTACACCCAAAGAGCTTTTAGAAGGTCAGGACTCTGATTTGATCAACTAGCAGAAAAATAATCACATGGCAGA
Source organism: Sminthopsis crassicaudata (assembly GCF_048593235.1). NCBI lineage: Eukaryota > Metazoa > Chordata > Mammalia > Dasyuromorphia > Dasyuridae > Sminthopsis > Sminthopsis crassicaudata. Next base: position 359,840,514 of record NC_133619.1, on the reverse strand, counting down.
AAGGGATTACCTGATAAGTCAGTTAAAAGGCAATCAGATTGCAAAAATGGATTACACTTGGGGAGAATACAGGCCTTTTAAACCAACAGGGCTGTGCCCAGTGCAAACAACTCCAATGTAATTGTCAGATGATGAGAAGAGATTTAGAAAGTGGTAAATAGAAGGAAATTAGAAAGGTTAACTGCCTGGGAGAGAGTGTTTGCTTGTATTTTTTCAGCAGGAGAAGGAATCAGATGGGTGCCAACGAGTCATATTCGCCTTGTCCATCAGAGAGAGACAGAAAAAGAGAAAGATCTCAAAATAAAGGAGAAAATCTAAGAAACATCTGACACTGAAAGAGCATGGATAATAAGAAGACTGTTAAAGAACTTTAAAAACCAGCAGGAATCATTGGATTTCCTAACACAAGATGAGACCATTGGACAATGGTCTTATGAACATTTATAAATTTTCAATTTATGATTATTTGATCATGTTATTTGTTATATACTTCTAGCATGTATTATGTTACTATGTTACTATGTGCTTATGTAATTTATGTAATTATGTGTAATACCTCCCATATTGATGGATTTATGTTTCAAGGTCATGACTATCCTATGTTCTAAATCAAAAGAAAGGGGGAGATGTTAGGATTACTAGGTGAGAACTCAGGTTGTCTGGACAATGACAAGGTGAGAATTCAGGTTTTCTGGACAATTACAAGGTGAGAACTCAGATTTGAAGAGGGTCCAGTATGGAAGCACCTTTCAGAATCTGCCTGACAACAAAGGGAGATTTGACTCTTCTCTTGTCGTTTTGGGAGCCCAGAAATTCTCCTCAGGAAAACACTATTGGGAAGTGGAGCACCTCAAGTAGAAGGAAAAGCAGAGAGAAGAAAAGATGGAAAGGATTGGAAAAAAGGAAAATAAAAAGCAAAAATTTCAAAATATTTTAGGAGGAAGAGCAAAATCTCAAATGTTAAATTATCTTATGTATGAAAAACAAATAACCAACTTAGCTAGAAAAAAAAAAAAAACAGCTAAAAAAGAATGAATGAATAAGGACAAGGGTGAAAGTTTCTCTTGTCCAAGGGAAGTGGGAATGGAAAGACTATTGTTCTAAGTGAGAAACAAGATCAGCTTGAGTTCTCACCTTGTAATTGTCCAGGCAACCTGAATTCTCACCTTGTCATTGTCCAGACAACCTGAGTTCTCACCTAGTAATCCTAACACCACTTGGTGCATATATGTTTAGTATTAATATGGCTTCATTGTTTATGATACCTTTTAGCAGGATATAGTTTCCTTCCTTATCTCTTTTAATTAGATCAATTTCTGCTTTTGCTTGATCTGAGAAAAGGATGGCTACCTCTGCTTTTTTGGCTTTGCCTGAAGCATAATAGATTCTGCTCCAACCTTTTACCTTTATTCTGTATGTATCTCCCTGCTTTAAGTGTGTTTCCTGTAAACAACATATTGTAGGGTTCTGACTTTTGATCCAGTCTGCTATCCATCTCCATTTGATGAGAGAGTTCATCCCATTCACATTTACTGTTAAAATTACTAATTCTGTATTTCCTGCCATCATCTTATCCCCAGATTATGCTCTTTTCCCTTGACCCACATAAACCCCCTCCCCAATATTTAATTTCTATACCCCACTTGTGATGCACAGCCCTCCCTTTTTAGTATCCCTCCCCCCTCCTTTTAAGTTCCTTCCCTTTTCTTGTACCCTTCCCTTATTCCCCTTTTCCTTTTTCCTTTTCCTCTTCCCCCTTTTAATGAGGTGAGAGAGAATTCTCTGAAAAACAAATATGTCAATTATTTACTCTTTGAGCCTACTCTGATGAGAGTAAGATTCACACAATGTTTCCCCCTCTCTCTAAATTCCCTAAGTTGTGGTAAATTTTCTGTGCCTCTTCCTGGGATGTAGTTTCCATCTTTTTATCACTCCTTCCCCTTTTTATGATACTACCCCTTTCCTTTTACTACTCCCCTTTTTATATCAGTAAAATCAAATTATCCATGCAGACTTTCTGTATATCCACAACAGAGATACAGTTTTCAAGAGTTCTTTTTACCTGTTTCTTCTTCTCTTCAGTCTTGTGGATGTAGATCAAATTTTTTGTTTAAGTCTGTTTTTTTTTTTTTTTTAATAAACAAATGGAATTCCTCTGTTTCATTAAATGACCATCTTCTTCCATGGAAGAAATGCTAAACTTAGCTGGGTAGTTTATTCTTGGTTGCAATCCTTGATCTTTTGCCTTTTGGAATATCTGGTTTCAGGCCCTGCAGTCTTTTAATGTGGAGGCAACCAGATCTTGGGAGAGTTATGTGATGAGAGGCAGGTATCATTGCCCTTTAGGCTGTTATCTGTTGACTCTCTCCTGTTAACTTCCTCGGGGTTGGATACCCTCTCTTTCTGTGTGTAGAAGGTATCAATCATTCTCTTCAGCTTCTTACTTATTGTTAAAAATATGTTGGTGTCTGCCCTTGGGGTAAGAAGTTTATTTATTTATTTATTTTCCAGCTTCCTCCCAGACTGGATGAATGCAGCAGGTCCCATGCTTGAGCAAAGGAGAGCTCTGGGAGTGAGTTCCCCTTCCCCCTCCCCGGAAATGCCTCAGAAGTCTTTAGCATGGCTGCACTGTGAGGAGTGCTCAGTGAAGGACCTCACTGTGTGGCCTAGCGACTGCCCTGAGGTTTAATGCTGAACAGTGAAAGCATCACAAATCCTAGCCAATGTGTCCTGTGGGGAGTGTATAACAGCAGCTGACATGAAAAGCCCCTGCGCTCAAAATGGAAGTGTCTGCCTGGAAACTGCAGTCCCTATTTCAAAGGTTCTGCTTTTCTGGGAATTCTGCTGCTGCTAGAGTTCCACTGCCTCAGGCTGAGCCCAGCACTATGTGGATTAGATGTTGCCTCAGGCTGTGTCATCCCCCCACTCCCCTGATTTAGGCATAAAGAATGAGATCATAAATAGATTAGAGGAACAGAGAATAGTCTACCTCTCAGACCTGTGGAGGAGGAAGGAATTTATGACCAGAGGAGAACTAGAGATCATTATTGATCACAAAATAGAAGATTTTGATTACATCAAACTAAAAATTTTCTGTACAATCAATACTAATGCAAACAAGATTAGAAGGGAAGTAACAAATTGGGAAAATCTTTTTACAATTAAAGGTTCTTATAAAGATCTCATTTCCAAAATGTATAGAGAACTCAGCCTAATTTATAAGAAATCAAACCATTCTCCAATTTATAAATGGTCAAAGGATATGAACAGACAATTCTCAGATGATGAAATTGAAACTATATCCACTCATATGAAAGAGTGTTCCAAATCACTACTGATCAGAGAAATGCAAATTAAGACAGCTCTGAGATACCACTAAACACCTGTCAGATTAGCTAAGATGACAGGACAAATAATGATGAATGTTGGAGGGGATGTGAGAAAACTGGGACACTAATACATTGTTGGTGGAGTTGTGAAAGAATCCAGCCATTATGGAGAGCAATTTGGAACTATGCCCAAAAAGTTATCAAACTGTGCATACCCTTTGATCCAGCATTGCTGCTATTGGGCTTATATCCCAAAGAAATACTGAGGAGGGGAAAGGGACCTGTATGTCCCAAAATGTTTGTGGCAGCTCTTTTCATAGTGGCTAAGAACTGGAAGATGAATGGATGTCCATCAGTTGGAGAATGGTTGTGTAAGTTATGGTACATGAATGTTATGGAATATTATTGCTCTGTAAGAAATGACCAGCAGGAGGAATACAGAGAGGCTTGGAGAGACTTACATCAACTGATGCTGAGTGAAATGAGCAGAACCAGAAGATCACTATAAACTTCAACAACAATACTGCATGAAAATATATTCTGATGGAAGTTGATATCTTCAACATAAAGAAGATCCAACTCAATTCCAGTTGAACAGTTGATGGACAGAGACAACTACTCCCAGAGAAGGAGCAATGGGAAGTGAATGTAAATTGTTAGTACTACTGTCTATCTAGCCAGGTTACTTATACCTTCGGAATCTAATACTTAACATGCAACAATTGGATTTACACATATATATTGTATCTAGGTTATTCTGTAACACATGTAAAATGTAAGGGATTTCCTGTCTTCTAGGAGAGGGAGTAGAGGGAGGGAGGCGATAATTTTGAAAAATGATTACAGGGGATAATGTTATTAAAAAATTATAATAAAGTGACTTTGTTTTCAATTAAAAAGTAAAGACAAAACAAAAAATAAAATAAAATAAAAAGAAAATGGCCACATCCTTCAGAATTGATCATCATATAGTATTGTTGTTGAAGTATACAATGATTTCCTGGTCCTGCTCATTTCACTCAGCGTCAGTTCATGTAAGTCTCCCCAGGCCTTTGTGAAATCATCCTGTTGGTCATTTCTTACAAAACAATAATATTCCATAATATTCATATAACACAATTTATTCAGCTATTCTGCAATTGATGGACATCCACCTAGGTTCCAGTTTTTGGCAACTAGAAAGAGGGCTTTGGGAGATCTTTAAGACAAAATTTGTGAAACACACATTTTGGACCACACATGAGATTTCATTGACATAGGTTATTTCTAATAAGCAAACTCTCTCAATTAATTCAGATTGATAAACAGAAGATAGATAAATCATAGATAGCTTAAATTGCTGTTGTTTAATTGTTTAAGTCATGTCTGACTCTTCATGACTCTACCTGTGGTTTTCTTGGTAAAGATTCTGGAGTCTTTTGTCATTTCTTTTTACAGCTTATTTTACATCTGAAGAAAATGAGGCCAACAGAGTTACGTGACTTGCCAAGAATCACACAGGTAATAAATGTCTGAGGCTGGATTTGAACTCATGAAAATGAATCTTCTTGATTCTATCCATTGTACTACCTAGCTGCTCTATGTACCATGCATGTATATAGTACAGTATAAATATATATTCATATATATATATATATATATGTATATAATATGTATATCTGTAGAATAAAATGAGTGTAAACATATACTTATATGTACATATATTCTATATGTAAATGTATATACATATATGCATCAATATAGAGTCAGAAAGAAAAGCAGAGATACACAGAGAGAAAGACAGAAACAGAGACAAAGAGACCCAGAGATAAGTAAAAAGAAAGAGCCAAATGGAGAGACAGTGTCAGAGAGAACAAAGGAATAAGGCAAAATAGTATGTTGTGAAGAGAGATATACTTAATTAAAGAGAAAAGATCTGGGTTTAAAATGCTCACTCTGTGACTGTTGTCAGATTACTTAACCTATCTTATAGCTATTTATTTTCTGGAAAATAAGGATTATAATAATACAATTCATATCATAAGATCAAACTAGATAAAGAATGCATTAAAAGGTGCTTTGTAAATCTGAAAATACTGTATGATTGTCAGTTATTAATAATAATATGAATGACTTCATTAACAATATTTCTCCCATAATGGATTATTAGAAATTAGAAATCAAATTATATCTTTGTATATCTAGAAATTAAATCAACTGAGTACAGTCTTAATTTTATTAACAGAGTAATACTGTGGATATATATTAAAAGCCTTTTTTTGATATAATTGAATGTACATAGAGAAAATTTTTTTTCTTCTAATCCTTTATATTCTTCATAGAAAAACTCCTTAGAAAGATGGCTCATAGGTTGAGCAAAAAATGACCTCTCTAAGGGACATGGATTAAGGTTGAAAACCTAATACTTAATTCTTCTCTTAATAAAACCATTGCCTTTTTCAACCCTGAAGTTACTGAGTGATTCCTTTCATTTAAACAAAGGCATTCTTTCTCTCTTTCTAGATCCATGTGGGAGAACATGAGGAACTATGACAGTTTGAATGACACTCTTTGCAAGCTAGAAGTGTTTTTCAATATAGATTAATGATATAGTAAATAAATCTTCCTGGCAGGTAGTACCTAAAAAGAGTACAATATTATTTTTAATATTTTGTCTTATACAACATAATTGTCTTACATGTACATAGCAGACTTTTTTTGAATGCTTTTATATCTCATTTGAATTTTTTTAGAATCATTTACTGTATGTAAATATGGTTTATGTTTTTCCTTCATATGAGAAAATTGAGGCACAGGAAGATAAAGTGACTTGCTTAAGAAAACACAGCTTGAGAGGAGATTCTGGGAAACTGGTAGATAGGTCAGTAAATTCCAAAGTCTCCAGATTTTTCTCACAAACAGAACAAATTTGCACTTCAGAGCAGATATAGCTTGATGAAAAATCAATAAAACTTGGAGAACAGGAGTCTTCATGGCACAACCTAAGAAGACCAGAAGAAAATCCCCGGCTAGATAAAGATTCACTAGGTCTGGCAGACAGTATTTATCTCTACTGAAAGGGCAGTGTCCAGTGAGAGTAGCTCCACTATTTTTAGATAATTTCCAAGTGATGTGGAGAGATCCAGAAAGTGGTTGATGGAACGGATCATATAGGTTAACTGCTTGGGAGAGAGGGTTTGCTTATATCTCTACACATGGATAAGGAATCAGATAGGTGCCAACAAGCCGTATTCTCCTTGTCTATTAGAGACAGATGAAAAAAAGAGTAGACCCTTGAAACAAAGGAAAAGACCCTAGTAAACATCAGATGTTTCCATCTCTGACTACATGTGCCACTGAAAAAACATGGCTATTAATCCAATGTGTATAGCAATTTACTCATGAACATCAAAAATTGTTAATGAGGCTATTGCAGAATTTCAAAGTCCAGAGGAATCACTAGATTCCTTGACACATGATGACACTGTTGCAGGACTTTAAAATCTGCAGAAATAATTGGATTTCCTGCCACATGATGAGACTGTTGCAAGACTTCAAAACTTGCAGGAATCATTGGATTCCTTAACACATGAAGTAATGGACAATAGATTGGTTTTGGATTATGTCTTGGCTGCTGAAGGAAGTATATTTGTGATTGTTATTTATATACCCTCATTCTAGAACTTATGGGCATATATATTCATGTTGTGTGTTTCATTACTACTAGCCTATGTTATCACTATGTGCTTGTGTAATACCTCCCATTCTGATGGATTTATGTATACTGTTTCAAGTAAAAGACCCTTCAACCTACAGTAAACCTGCTGACAATATCTGGTTTGACTCCTCATTTCCCTTTGGTATTTTTACCTCCCTGAGATGTCAGGGAGGGTGTGATCACCTCCTTTTTGGTGTTTTTACCTCTCTTCCTGAGAAGTCATGGAGGGCATTATCATCTGTGTTCTAAAGTAAAAGAAAGCAGGAGGTATAGAAGGCTCAGAAGTCTGGAGAAGTATACCAAAGTGAAGTGCAAACACCTCTGTGCTAGCTCCTCAGAAATACCAAGTGGGGAACTCAAGGGCTAGTTGGGTTTGCCTGGAGCTGCAGAGGCAACATAGAAAGTTTAACCTCCCAGACTCTGTGTGGAGTCGAGGTACAATCCTAGAAGACTGAGGAAATATTAGCTGAATAGGAATACTCAAATTTCCTGGGTCCAGCAGAGATGTGGACCTAGGCAAGAAGGAACCACTCCACCTGGTGAGAGCAGAAGCATGGGGACAAGGATGCTGCTGGCTGCAGGCACTTGCAGGAGGAGAGAACTTTTAGTTTGGAGTTCTAGGTCAGAAAGGAGACCTTCAGTGAAGCTAGAGTCATTATCAGTCCCACCCCAGGATTAGAGGTATTTCCATTAATAATTACCATTTTAACAAAAAGAACTGGCAAAAAAAGAAAGACCCCAACTATAGAAGCTTATCATGGGTTCATATTCAGATGAGAACACCAAAATTAAAAAAAAAAAAAAAAAAAAAAGCTTTTCTTTTACTAACTCAAAGAATTACATTAAATGGCTCCCCACCCAGAGAATTTATAGAACTTATAAAAAGAATTTAAAAGTCAAATGAGAGACACTGAGGAAAAACTAAAAAAGCTAAATAAAAAACATTCAAGAAAAAAGATTGTGTGAAAAAGTTTTACAACTAGAAAAGAAGATACATTCTTCAAAAGAGAAATAAAAAAAAATGTTATTTGAAAATTAGAATTGGGAGACGATATGCCTGTGAAGCTATAAAAGACCAGAAATAACAAAACAGAAAATAAAGAATGAAAAAAATAGAACAGAATATGGAACATCTTGTAAGAAAAAAACAATAAATCTGGAGAACAGATAAAAAAGAGAAAATAGTAGAATAATTGGAGTTCCTGAAAGCTGAAACAACAATTCAAGAAATAATCCCAGAAAAATTGTCCTGGAGTGAGAGTACAGGGGAGGAGAAAGCAGAATTTTTTTAAAAAAATCCACCAATCACGACCTCAAAAGGAGGTTTTCTGGAAAATACATAGGAATACCATTGCCAAATTTCAAAATTGCCAGATGAAAGAGAATTTTGCAAGAAAAAAGAAAAGAGTAATATAAATATGCTGGAGTTACAATTGTACAATACTTATTGGCAATCACAATAAAAGACCACAGGTCCTGGAATCAAATCCACCAGCAAATAAAAGAATGAGGACTGAGGTAAAAACATCATACGCAGCACAATTATCCATAATACTGAATGAAAATGAGTGGACATTCAAAGAATGTGCAGAATTTCAGGACTTTCTTTTTTTCAACCAAACCCAAACTGAATTAAAAAAAAAAAAAGTAACTTATAAGAGTCAATATCAAAGATCAATTTCAAGAAACTTTTTTTTATTTATAATTTTTTCACAGTATATATGCATGAGTACTATTTTTTATAATATTATCCCTTGTATTCATTTTTCCAAATTATCCCCTCCCTCCCTCTAATTCCTCCCCTTGATGACAGGCAATCCCATACATTTTACATATGTTACAATATAACCTAGATATAATATATGTGTGTAAATACCATTTTCTTGTTGCACATTAAGTATTAGATTCAGAAAGGATAAGTAACCTGGGTAGATAGACAATAGTGCTAACAATTTACATTCACTTCCGAGTGTTCCTTTTCTGGGTGTAGTTGTTTCTGTCAATCATTGATCAACTGGAAGTGAGTTGGATCTTCTTTATGTTGAAGCTATCCACTTCCATCAGAATATATCTTCATACAGTATTGTTGTTGACATTTATAGTGATCTTCTGGTTCTGCTCATTTCACTCAGCATCAGTTGATGTAAGTCTCTCCAAGCCTCTCTGTATTCCTCCTGCTGGTCATTTCTTACAGAGCAATAATATTCCATAACCTTCATATACCACAATTTACCCAACCATTCTCCAATTGATGGACATCCATTCATATTTCAGGTTCTAGCTACTACAAAAAGAGCTGCCACAAACATTTTGGGACATACAGGTCCCTTTCTCCTTCTCAGTATTTCTTTGGAATATAAGCCCAAGAGCAGCAACGCTGGATCAAAGGGTATGTACAGTTTGATAACTTTTTGGGCATAGTTCCAAATTGCTCTCCAGAATGGCTGGATTCTTTCACAACTCCACCAGCATTGTATTAGTGTCCCAGTTTTCCCACATCCCCTCCAACATTCATCATTATTTGTTCCTGTCATCTTAGCCAATCTGACAGGTGTGTAGTGGTATCTTAGAGCTGTCTTAATTTGCATTTCTCTGATCAGTAGTGATTTTGAACACTCTTTCAAATGAGTGGATATAGTTTCAATTTCATCATCTGAGAATTGGTTGTTCATATCCTTTGACCATTTATCAATTGGAGAATGGTTTGATTTCGTATAAATTAGGGTCAGTTCTCTATGTATTTTGGAAATGAGACCTTTGTCAGAATCTTTAACTTTAAAAATATTTTCCCAATTTGTTACTTCCCTTCTAATCGTGTTTGCATTAGCATTGTGTGTACAGAAACTTTTTAGTTTGATGTAATCAAAATCTTCTATTTTGTGATCAATAATGATCTCTAGTTCTCCTCTGGTAATAAATTCCTTCCTCCTCCACAGGTCTGAGAGGTAGACTATTCTCTGTTCCTCTAATCTATTTATGATCTCATTCTTTATGCCTAAGTCATGGACCCATTTTGATCTTATCTTGGTATATGCTGTTAAGTGTGGATCCATATCTAATTTCTGACATACTAATTTCCAGTTTTCCCAACAGTTTTTTTCCAAATAATAAATTTATATCCCTAATGTTGGTATCTTTGGGTTTGTCAAAGACTAGATTGCTATAAATGTACCCTTTTTGTCCTTTGTATCTAATCTGTTCCACTAATCGACCGGTCTATTTCTTAGCCAATACCAAATAGTTTTGGTGACTGCTGCTACATAATATAGCTTTAGAACAGATACACTTAGACCATCTTAATCTGACTTTTTTTTCATTAGTTCCCTTGAAATTCTCAATCTTTTATCCTTCCATATTAATTTTGTCATTATTTTTCTAGGTCATTAAAATAGTTTCTTGGGAGTCTGATTGGTATAGCACTAAATAAATAGATTAGTTTGGGAAATATTGTCATCTTTATTATATTTGCTCAGCCTATCCATGAGGCTAGCATTTCTAGTACTATATTGAATAGTAATGGTGATAGTGGGCAACCTTGTTTCACTCCTGATCTTACTGGGAAAGGTTGCAGTTTATATCTATTGCATATTATGCTTACTGATGGTCATAAATATATACTCCTGATTATTCTAAGGAATAGTACATTTATTCCTATACTCTCAAGCACTTTTAGTAGGAATGGATGTTTGATTTTGTCAAATGCTTTTTCTGCATCTATTGAGATGATCATATGGTTTTTATTAATTTGATTATTAATATGGCCAATTATACTAATAGTTTTCCTAATATGAAACCAGCCCTGCAGTCCTGGTATAAATCCTACTTGATCATAGTGTATTATCTTGGGGATGATTTTCTGAAGTCTTTTTGCTAATATCTTATTTAAGATTTTAGCATCAATATTCATTAAGGAATGGTCTATAATTGGTGTATAATTTTCTTTCTCAGTTTTCGATCGACCTGGTTTAGGTATCAGTACCATGTCATAAAAGGAGTTTAGTAGGACTCCTTCATCCCCTATTTTTTGAAATAGTTTATATAGCATTGGGGCTAATTGTTCTTTAAATGTTTGGTAGAATTCACATGTAAATCCATCTGGTCCTGGGGATTTTTTCCTGGGGAGTTGATTAATAGCTTGTTCTATTTCTTTTTCTGAAATGGGACTATTTAAGCAATTTGTTTCCTCCTCTGTTAATCTAGGAAGCCTATGTTTTTGGAGGAAGTCATCCATTTCACTTAAGTTATCAAATTTATTGGCATAAAATTCGGCAAAGTAACTCATTATTTCTCTAATTTCCTCTTCATTGGTGGAAAGATCCCCCTTTTCATTTGTAAGACTAACAATTTGATTTTCTTCTTTCTTTTTTCTGATCAGATTTACCAAAGGTTTATCTATTTTATCGGCTTTTTCATAAAACCAACTCTTGGTTTTATTTATTAATTCAATAGTTTTTACTTTCAATATTATTGATTTCTCCTTTTAATTTTTGTATTTCAAGTTTAATTTTTGGTTGGGGGTTTTTAATTTGGTCTTTTTCTAGCTTTTTAAGTTGCAGGCCCAATTCATTAATCTTCTCTTTCTCTATTTTGTTCAAATAAGCCTCTAAAGATATAAAATTTCCTCTTATTACTGCTTTAGCTGAATCCCACAGATTTTGGTATGATGTCTCATTCTTGTCATTATCTTGGGTGAAATTATTAATTGTTTCTATAATTTGCTCTTTCACCCAGTCATTCTTTAAGATGAGATTATTCAGTTTCCAAATACTTTTTGGTCTATTTACCCCTAACTTTTTACTGAATGTAGCTTTTATTGCATTGTGATCTGAGAAGAAGGCATTTATTATTTCTGCCTTCCTACATTTAATTTTGAGATCTTTATGTCCTAATATATGGTCAATTTTCGTATAGGATCCATGAACTGCTGAGAAAAAAGTATATTCCTTTCTATTGCCATTCAGTTTTCTCCAAAGGTCTATCATACTTAGTTTTTCTAATGTTCTATTTACTTTTTAAATTTCTTTCTTATTTGTTTTGTTGTTTGATTTGTCTAAATCTGTAAGTGCAAGGTTGAGATCTCCCACTATTATAGTTTTACTGTCTATTTCTTCTTGTAATTCTCTTAACTTTTCCTTTAGAAAGTTAGATGCTATACCACTTGGTGCATATATGTTTAGTATTGATATGGCTTCATTATTTATGCCACCTTTTAGCAGGACATAGTTTCCTTCCTTATCTCTTTTAATTAGATCAACTTCTGCTTTTGCTTGATCTGAGATAAGGATAGCTACCCCTGCTTTTTTGGCTTTGCCTGAAGCATAATAAATTCTGCTCCAACCTTTTACCTTTACTCTGTATGTATCTCCTTGCTTTAAGTGTGTTTCCTGTAAACAACATGTTGTAGGGTTCTGACTTTTGATCCAGTCTGCTATCTGTCTTCTTGTTGATGGGAGTGTTCATCCCATTCACATTTACAGTTAAAATTACTAATTCTGTATTTCCTGCCATCATATTATCCCCAGATTATGCTTTTTTCCCTTGCCCCCCTGAACCCCTTCCTCAATATTTAATTTATAGCCCCCCCTTGTGACACGCAGCCCTCCCTTTTTTTTTTAGTATCCCTCCCCCCTCCTTCCAAGTCCCTTCCCTTATTCGCCTTTTTCTTTTTCCCTTTTTGTCTCCCCCCCTTTAATGAGGTGAGAGAGAATTCTCTGAAAAACAAATATTTCAATTATTTACTCTTTGAACCTCTTCTGATGAGAGTAAGATTCACCCAATGTTTCTCCCCCTCTCTAAATTCCCTCAGATATGGTATATTTTCTATGCCTCTTCCTGGGATATAGTTTCCTTCTTTTTATCATTCCTTCCCCTTTTTCTGATACTACCCCCTTCCCTTTACTACACCCCCCTTTTTATATAAGTAAAATCAAATTATCCATGCGGACTTTCTATATATCCACAACAGAGATACAGTTTTCAACGGTTCTGTGTACCTTTTGCTGTTTCTCTTCAGTCTTGTGGATATAGATCAAAATTTTTGTTTAAGTCTGGTTTTTTTCTTAGAAACATATGGAATTCCTCTATTTCATTGAATGACCATCTTCTTCCATAGAAAAAAATGCTAAACTTAGCTGGGTAGTTTATTCTTTGTTGTAATCCTTGATCTTTTGCCTTTCGGAATATCAGGTTCCAGGCCCTTCAATCTTTTAATGTGGAAGTAGACAGATTTTGAGTGACTCTTATTGTGGCACCTTGGTAATTAAATTGTTTTTTTCTAGCTGCTTGCAAGATTTTCTCTTTTGTCTGGTAATTGTGCAGCTTAGCCACAATATTCCGTGGTGTTCTTTTTTTAGGGTCTTTTTCAGAAGGTGTTCGATGAATTCTTTCAATGCCTATTTTCCCTTCTGTTTCTATCATCTCTTGACAGTTGATAATTTCCTGTAAAATAGAATCTAGGCTCTTTTTTTTTGGTCATAGTTTTCGGGAAGTCCAATGATCCTCAGATTATCTCTCCTAGATCTATTTTCCAGGTGTATAGATTTTCCCAGTAAGTATTTGACATTATTCTCCAGCTTTTCATTTTTTTTTTTTTTTTTTTTTGTTTGACTGATTCCTGGGTTTTCAATGAATCATTCATTTCTATTTGTTCCGTCCTGATTTTTAAGGAGTTATTTTCTTCATTCACAGTTTTTAGTTCTTTTTGTATATGCCCAATTGAGTTTTTAAATGAATTATTTTGCTCTATTGAATTTTTTTTCCATTTCCCTAATTTTTTTTAGAGAATTATTTTCTTTTTCCAATTCAGGAATCCTATTTTCTTGAGATTTTTTTATCTTTTCCAATTCAGAAATCCTACTTTCCTGTGATTTTTTTTACCTTTTCTAATTCACAAATTTTGTTTCCCTGCATCTCCTGTGAATTCTTTATTTTTTCCAACTCCAGTTTCATAATGTTGTTATTCTCTATCATAGCTTCTCTTTCCTTTCCCCATTTTTCTTCACACTCTCTTAATTTTTTAATAGTCTCTTTCAGGAGAAAGTTATGTGATGGTGGGCAGGAATCATTCCCCTTTAAGCTGTTATCTGCTTCCTCTCTGCTATTAACTTCCTCGGGGTTGGAAACCCGCTCTTTCTCTGTGTATAAAGAATTGATCATTCTTCTTGGCTTTTTACTCATATTTAAAAAAATCTTTTGGGGTCTGTCCTTGGGGTAGGAATTTATTTATTTATATCTTTACCAGCTTCCTTCCAGACCAGATGGATGCAGCGGCTCCTGGGCCTGAGCTAAAAGAGAGCTCTGGGAGAGAGTTCCCCACCCCCTCCCTGGAAGTGCCTCAGAGGTGATTAGAACAGCAGTGCTTTGAGGGCGCTGTGTGTCTTAGCGACTTCCCTGAGGTTTAAGACTGAACAGTAAAGGCGACACAAAGTCCAGCCTACCCATCCCGTGGGGCGTGGATGACAGCAGTTGATGTGAAAAGCCCCTGGGCTCAAACTGGAAGTGTCTGCCCAGAAACCGCGGTCCTATTTCAAAGGTTCCGCTTCTCCGGGACTTCTGTGGCTTAGTTCCACAGCCTCCAGATGAGCAAGGCACTATGTGTTGCCTTGGTCCTTGTCCGCCTGCTTTTCAATCTCTTAACTACTCCCAGGTGAAGTCCTGGACAGCCTAAGTCAGCCACACCCACAGTGCCAAGAGCTGTTGAGTCACTTCCAGATTGAGGTTGTTCTAGTATCTGGCTTTATATTTTAAAGTGGCTTGATTTCTCTTCTGAACTGCTGTTTTATAAGCAGAGAAGAGCTACCAAGCTGTGCCAGACTCTTCTATCTCAGTGGTTTCTCTGATCCCAGAGCCCCCCCAGCCTGATCGGTCCAATGTGCTAACACCCAACTCTCTGTGCTGGCCTTTTTTTTTTTTTTTCCTCCCCTGGGAACCGACTATTTCTGTTGAAAATCCAGATTCTCTTCAGCTGGTAAGTCGTGCTTCCAGTCCTTGTGGTGTCTATCAGTCCAACATTATTTTTGAGGGTGATTTAACTAATTGGTATTGAGGGAAGAAGGGAGCTCACAAAATTGCGTGTATCTTCTCCACCATCTTGGCGCCACCCCCCCTCCTTGTCCTCAAGAAACTTAACAGAAAAAATCGTTTATGTTTTTTACATAGTAATGATTGATATCAGCAATTAGGTAGCAAAGGAAAGATTGGGGAATAGTTAAAAGAAGACTAGACACAGAGGCATTGGTTAGGAATGGGTCAAATAGGCAACTATATATATCAAAAAGAGTATAGCATCCTCCAAGATCTACAAAGAAATACATAAATATTCCCTTGCTTAACTATAGGCTGCTTGGGAGAGGTGGTGGGGACGGAAGGGAAAAAATAAAGCAAAAACTGTATACAATGGAGAATAAAAGAACAATCTACAAAGAAGGAAAAAAAATAAGGGCAATCATGAATATAATTTTTATTATATCTTTCCTTGAGTTGATAATTTCTTGTTATATATTTTGAAATCTCTCTGATGTTCTGCTATCTACATGACCATGTTCTGTTCTGTTCTGTTTTGTTTTATTTTGTTTTGTCTTCCTTTTATGTTTTTCGTTTTTCTTTTTTTAAAATTCAATAAATTAAAAAAAATCTTAAATAGAGCTTTAAGATCTACCTCTTCAAGAAAATGAAGCAAAACAATCCCAAGTTCATATTTAAAAATTCTCTTTGGAGCTTCAAATAAATATGTATATATTCTTTATTTGAATTTATTAATTTTAACATATATTATTTAATATGCTACTTTATATATCACTTTATATATATATGTATATATATATACATATATATATATATACACACACACACATATACATATATGATCTACAAGGAAATTGGAGATAATCTGAATATGGCTATCGTTAAAACTGTAAACATAAGATTTATATTGTTAAGATATTAGATAAGACCCTGCTTTTTGGAGCAAACTGCACCTTGTGCTTGGCGGAACAACAATCTTTTGCCTTCTCACTCTGGATGACCTCACTCTCTGGCAAAAACACACAATTACTCAATTGCTTTTACTAGCACCAGGTGTTCTCTGAGCTGGGATATATACCTGTATTTCAGTCAGGAAACCCTGCTGTGAATGACTTATCTCATTGTTGTTATTACCTTTCATTGATAGTGTTACAGTTTACTTGTAACCTCCTGTTCAATTATTTGGATCTGCCTTCTATAAAGCATATCTTGTTACTAGGGGCAGGGCTCCAGCACAAATGTCTAATTTGTCTCCAAGCCATTTCCCTCACTTTGAAATTAAACTTCTATTTGTTTTCTGACTCTTATGTCTCTAGCCTACACTGGTCAGCTACAAGGTAGAAGCTTGTTTGGCTAGTTTACAATATTCACTCAAGCAAGATTAAACTTTTGTTGATTAGCCTATACTAATTCAAAGACTTGACTCCAGCAAACAACATTATCCCTGGAAAATGCTCACCAGAGCAGATGTGCTTGAAGAGATACAAACTGCACTTTAATTCCCACATGATGTAAACATACTGCTCTCAACTTGTGTACTTGAATTCAATTCCAGAGTAGCATTTATTTCTCTTTTATTGGTTACATGAAAGGGAAGAACATTGACTTATTTCTTATTTAAATAAAGAGGAAATGAAGGAGACAGATTGTCAGGGGATAGAGCTGTAGGAAAGAGAAAAACCCTTGAAAATAAATAGGGAAATTCAATTGACTTTGGGTAGACAGATGTCACATCTTAATAAGATGCTACCATACATAAGTAAATCTACGTAAATTCTCTTCCCAAGTGATTGCTTCATGAAACGAATAATTGTCAAAGTTCAACAAAGAATCCAGTTAGGTTTAGACCAATAAGGAAATAATACCCAATAAGGACATGCATTGCAAAATCTTGAAATTTACATTGATTTCTGAATTCTACTTCCCAATTGGAATTTTGGTGCATCAAAATGATTTTCTTTCTGTCCATTTGTTCCTCCATTTTTCCAAATCCAAATTTCTAAGAATGTGCTTCCAGCATGTTAGGATATGAAGGCAAACTGATGGAACTTTTGTCTCCCCATTTATAATCAGTGTTAGTAATAGTGGTTAGAGCATCATAGATTTAGAGTTTCATGGGAACATGGAAGTCATTTATTCTAAAGCTCTCATTATGTTTATTTTGCAGAAGTTCCATTTATTTTCTCTATTTACAGTTTTGGGTTCCAGCTATCATCAATCTACTTATGAAAAAATGACACCTCTAACTGTGGGACTAGTAATCTCCTAATAGTGTTCTCCATTTTTCACTTCATCACCAGCACCAGCTTATTATTTTAATTAATTAATTAATTTTAAGACACATTGCTTTATGAATTATGTTGGGAGAGAAAATTTATAATAAAAGGGAAAAAACCATGGGAGAGAAAAAAACAACAACAACAACAACAACAACAACAAAAAAAACAGAAAAAAGAAGTGAACATATACATTCAATTTCCATAGTTCTTTTTTCTGTATGCAGATGACATTTTCTATCCATAGTCTATTGGGATTGCCTTGGATCACTGAACCACTAAGAAACAAGTCTTTCATAATTGATCCTTGTACATTTTTGCTTTTATTTTGTCCAACACATTCCTGGTTGTTTTCTTCAACATCCGTTCATGTAAGTCTTTCCAGGCCTTTCTAATATCAGCTTCATTTTATAGAACAATTTTAAAAGAGCAATACTATTCCATTACCTTCATATACGTTCATGTGCGTGTGTGTGTGTGTGCGCGCACTCATGTGTGTGTTGTGTGTGTGTATGTTTGAGAATTAGCCAAAAGTGTTTTTACCAGGTTCTTTGCCAGGTGACAACTTTCTCAGCCAGCAAAAAAAAAAAAAATTGAAGATATCTACCATGTTCTAGAGTGGTCATGATCTCTGCATCAGTGACAGGGCAATCCACAGTGATATAATTAACTAATGAAGGTTTGAATTGAATGAATGAGTTAAATGCCTCAAATCAAAGATGCTTAAAAATCATTGAATTTGAAAATTTTGGTTTATTTTTGAAAATGGTAGTGGGGAAATCATTACAAACTCTTAAATGGCTCAAAATGTTTTAGATTATTTTCTAAAACAAACAAAATAAACCTTTCTGTATTATTGTAAACTTGATAAATGTCAACAGACCTATCATTTTCATAAGAAGTATAAATAAAAGGATTATATTTGAAGCCATGAATCTCTAGGATATGAAATATATAGTCAAGAAAAATATAGTTTTTGTGCATACCCTTTGACACAGTAGATTTTCTACTGTGCTTATATCCCAAAGAGATATTAAAAAAGGGAAAGGGACCCACAGGTGCAAAAATATTTGTGGCAGTCCTTTTTGTAGTGGCAAGAAACTGGAAACTGAATTGATGCTCATCAATTGGAGATTGTCTAAATAAATTATGGTATATGAATATTATGGAATATTATTGTTCTGTAATAAACGACCAGCAGGATGATTTAATCGAGGCCTGAAGAGACATCAACTTCTGCTAAGTGAAATGAGCAGAATCAAGAGACCATCATACATGGCAATAATAAGATTATGTAATGATCAATTCTGATGGACTTGGTTCTCTTCAACAATGAGATGATTTAAACCAGTTCCAATTGGTCAGTGATAAAAAGAGACATCTACGCCTAAAGAGAGGACTGTAGGAACTGAGGGTGGACCACAACATAGCATTTTCACTCTTTCTGTTGTTGCTTGCTTGCATTTAGTTTTTTTCTCAGTTTTTTTTTCCTTCCTGATCTGATTTTTTCTTGTGCATCAAGATAACTATATAAATATGTATACATATATTTTAACATATTTAATATGTATTGGATAACCTGTCATCTAGAGGAGGAGGTAGGGGGAAGGAGGGGAAAATTTGGAACAGAAGGTTTTGCAAAGGTCAATGTTAAAAAATTACCCATGCATATGTTTTGTAAATAAAAAGCTTTAATAAAAATATAGTTTTAATTCTGACCTGGTTGTCTGGGTCTCATTCTGAATCTCTCTCTCTCTTCTCTCTGCATAATTTAGTTGATGGTCTTTTCTTTCTTTTCATGTGAAAAATTACTTTCAAAAAACTAATCCAATATTAACAAATAGAGATTTTGACCTAATGTTTTAAGGGATAATAAATCAATAGTTACTTACAAATCTGACCTTAGACACTTGCTATCTGTGTGAACTTAAGCATGGCACTAAATTTTGTTTTGTTTTGTTTTGAGGTACCAGAGAAAAATGATTTCATAAAGCAATTCAATTGATTCTCTTTGATAGGCTTTCTTCATTTTCTTCCATTCACAGTGTGAGTCTTTTCAATGTTTTGAAGCATTGCAAGTAAAATTTACATAAATACATATCTACATACATACATGCATATTTATAAACATATATATAGAGAGATATAGACATATATGTTTAATTCATATATATCATATAATTACAAAGCAATAGTACATATAACCAAATAGTTATAAAGTAATAATAATCATAATTTAAGATTCAGTGATTTCATCTTATGAATTACTTAGATCACAAGTAGTCTATAATCAAAGAGAAGGTCTTTGGAATGTAGATTCCCAGAACTAGTACAGGCAGGAATGAGATTAAAATGCAATAAACAAATATCTTTATTTATTTGTAAAATTTAAATATTTAAATATAAATTATATTTATAATAATATATTACCATAGATATAGTATTTTATTTATAAAAAATAAATAAATAAGAGACTTACAGTATCTTGTCCAGACTTCTACATTCAGGAGGTGACAAAAATGTAATCTAAAACAATTTTTTTTTTTCTGATTCCAAGTCCAACACTATGCCCAGCTGCCTTTTACTTATAAATATGTTCCTTTTTATTCTATTTGAGATGCTTCTTTTCTTTTCCCTCTCATCAAATCTTGCTCTATCAAGTCAGCTTTTATTAAATAGCACATATGGATTATTTAAAAAATCAAAAAGCAAGGGTATAATGGTGACTCTGCTCTTGATGAGCTATGCAATGTTGGAACAATCATTCAAGAATTCTCAAGTTTAGTTATATCATTTGTAAATAACACAATAAGGATAGTTATAATAATTATAATAATTTACGTTGTCATGAGGGCAATGGGATCATGCATATAAAATCCCTCCAAGTCTGTGTTCCCAATTAGTGTAAGTAATGAATCTTATGTAGGATTTGATTTTTAAATTCACACTGCATTTTTTTACTGTGTTGAAACCATGGACAATATATTATATAATTATAACTTTAATTAATACAAAATCACGTGCATATGATCATTTCAAAGGAGTGATTTTTTCCTAATTGAAACCTAGGTCTGTAACCATAAAATGGAAGTGTGAACACTTTTTACCCTGGGATGATGTCAATAATAGGAAACAAACAAACAAAAAAACAAAACAAAACAAACAAATAAACAAACAAACAAAAAACCCACCACCACCACCAACAATAACAACAACAACAACAACAAAAACTGCAACAAAATATTATATCTAAGGCAGTGGGACTGCATTCAAATCTTATCTGTGGCACTTTTTACTTGTGTGACCTGGAACATAACATTTGGCCTTCCCAGGAGGATTTTTGTTTAAAATATCAGGAAGTTGAACTGCATGACAATTGTGCTTCAAGACATATAAGCCCTCTTATAAATCATCTCTACTTCATAAGCCATTATTTGGATTATTTACCTTCAGGCTCTGTTGTCCCAACACAATAAATAAACAGCATCATTTTAATAAAAGGATTCATTACCCTGTCCCTCTCACCCTTCAAATTCATAAATGAACATAATTCAGCAAAATAAAATTTACTAAAGACTGTGCAGAATATACAAGAGAAATGGTTATTATTGCTTTAAAAGCTGTCTTGAAGATTTTAAGTACTACAATGCCACAAAGGCTTGAATATGGAAGGACACTTAGAGATCTTCCAGTCCAATCTCTTATTTTAATTAGCAATCCAAGTACAAATTCAGCTTTAGACACTTTGGGCAAACTACTTCAACTACATTTGCCTCAGTTTCCTCATCTATAAAATAGATAACACCATCTCTCAGGTTTGTTGTAAGGGTCTAATGAGACAATAATTGTAAAGTGTTTGGCACAATACCTGGAATACATTAAGTTCTATATAAATATTAGATATTGTTGTTGTTGTGACTTCCCAAATTTCTTGTGAAAATCAAATGACATACATCATAATTGCAAATTGCTTGGTGCAGTGCTGGTAACATAGTGAGTACTGTATACATTATTTCTTCTTCTTCATCTTCTTTTTATTATTACTAAAAAACTATAATCCAGACTCCCTGTCATTCAGTTCAATAGTCTTTTTACTTTATGGTTTTATGTTTTGTTATTTCTATGAATTGAACTATTTACATTTCCCCTTCTCCCCGCATTTATTTTTTTCTTCTATGATTCATGATATTAAATATAATGTCAAAGACTATTGATTTAGAACAAGGAGAAGTGGATTCAAATCTCAGTTGTTCAATACACTCATTTGATAATAAACAAATAACTTAGTCTCTGATGGTTGGAGTTTTCTCTCCTATAAAATGAGAGTAGTGAAATTATGAAGACTCTAAAATGTTTCAATCTATGCTCTTCTAATTCTGTGAAGAAAGGAGATAAATATCATAAGAATGCCATTGTATCAAATGAAATGGAAAATTTTCATTTTTGCTTTTGAATTAATAATATTAAGCTATTAGTTTAGCAAGGGCTTCAAGGATAGGGCAGAGGTGACATATAATTTTTAGGCCTCAAGCAGGGAGAAGAAAAATTTTACTGGGCATATTTCACATATGGAACCAAGCTGTTAATATTAGAAGGGCATGTGCCACTGGCATTAAAGCAGGCTAGAAAAGTTGAGATGGATGATTGATTGGCTAATGAATGTTTTGGCAGTTTTATTAGACCATGAAAACAAGGGTCAAAAGCCCGAGTGACTTTATTACTTGTTATAACTGCAGCTGTAAAAGGCATACAGGAAAGTTGAGTCAAAATGTTTCTAAGATGAAAAAAAATCATGTTTAATTTAAAATAGATTGGACTATGCCATGATCTCAGTTTTTCAATAACCTTTTGCATAGAGGACTGCACAGATTTCTTATTGTCTAGGGAGATTTGAGCACTCCTGAAGTCCTTACCTAAGACACAGTACTTGGAGAGTTTGGGAAATTAACCCAAGTAAACAGTATTGTGGAATTCTGATTAGAAGAGGTGGACAGATTTCAGAGCCAGCATTATTAAGAGCATATAAGTTTTAATGCTTAAATTGACATAACTCATCAGAGACCATTGATACAATTCTCATAAGAAATTATTGCAATAATAAATTTTTAAAAAGAATTTTTGTAAAATACCTTGAGATATAAGAAGGTTGCCATTCCTGCATTCTCAATGAGTCTTATTTCCCTTTTGCATTGTTAAATGGATGAGACAAACACAGAAACTGAAACTATAAAGCTCTTTGAACCTAGCCTTCTCTAAAGATAGCTGATTTTTTTTACAGGAAAGATTGATTATGACTGGGAGGAAGTTATTATTAATCAGTTCTTTCTTATGATATCCTTTCCCTTCTCCTTCATCCTCAAGCAGTTCATTGATTTTTCACTGTTGGGTGGGTTTGAAATTGGTGGCTTCTCCATAATCTTAACATCCCTGCCAAACCCATTTTGCTTTGCTTTTGTGGACTGTATTTGAGACACACACATTCACACACATACACATACACACATACACACACACACACATGCACACACACACACACACACACGCACCTGTATGTATAGGTATATTAAGACATAGGTGTGTAAGTAGATAAGCATATATATATATATATATATATATATATATATATATATGTATGTATGTATTTGGAATTGCCTCCCCAGTATGTAGAGCAATTATTGGCCCAAAGTAGGTACTTAATCAATCCTTATTGAAACTGATTGCATTCCAGTTGAGAAAAGAAAACAAAAACCAAAAAAGACAAAACAAAAGCAAAAGGATAAAACAATATGAACAACCTGTGAGACAGATAAAGCTTGCTTTATGTTTTTTTTTACAATAGTTTAACTTAAAAGAATAGAAGATAGGCATATCTAATATCTCAATAATAATTCAATAGCACAACCCAGAAAAGATCATTCAGGCTTTCTCCACTACTTTTTAATTAAATAATCTTAGTGAAACCATTAAAATTCTCCTAGGGTTTTGTTTCTTGCTCTTTGGATTTGGACTACAGGATTTCTAATATACCTCCCTACTTTACATTTATGATTACATAACTATAATTAAGAACACATTCAACAACTTCAGTACTATAGACAGTTCCTACTTAGGATATTAAGTAAAGTTCAGTTGGTTTTCTCCCTTTTCCTTTCACTTTCCCTCTCCCCCATGTGTGGGATACTAGGAAATATCAGAATGTCAGAGACTTGAGTTGCATTCCAATCTATATAGAAGTTTATGTCCACAAAATTATCATATCATCACTGAATGGGAATACCAAGTCAGGCAATATTAGATAGCATTTTAGGAAATATTATATAATTGTTCAGAAAGCCATTCAGTTAGAATCTGGCCTATACACTTCCTCAGAAACCCTTTAGCTCAAATTAGATGTGTTGTTAGAAAAGAAGAAAGCATTGATGTGTGGATGATATATGTTAAATATGTTGAGAATTCAGACATTTTTCAGCTTGCTGATTGTGTGAACCCTAGGGAAAGGATTTACATGCAGACCCAACTCAGTCATATTCATGTCCTCAATAGTTCACACTTTTATTCTTTGTTTTTTTTTTTTTTCTCATTCTTCCCACTCAATTATCCATATTTTTTATTATTCACTGCCCCTCCCCATGTTGCTCTACCAGCTAAATGTAGTGTTATTGTTGGCTTTCTGGAAATCTTGAAGCAGCCTTTGTTTCATCAGATTAATCACCACAAGAATAGCTATGTGTTAAAGTCCAAATTCTTTATTGCCTCCTTGCCTTCAGATGGGCCTTGTTCTCAGTTGGGGGAGCAGAACAGGCCAGCCATGAAGAGGCTGATGAAGATGGAATGGATCTGTCTCTTCTTGGTTGCTAGAGCTTGAACTCCTGCCTCCAGTCCAGTACAAGCAAGGTCGAGATCTCCCACTATTATAGTTTTGCTGTCTACTTCTTTTTGCAGCTCTCTTAATTTCTCTTTTAAGAATTTAGATGCTGCACCACTCGGTGCGTATATGTTTAATACTGATTCATTATCTATGCTACCCTTTAGCAGGATATAATGCCCATCCTCATCTCTTTTAATTAGATCAATTTTTGCTTTTGCTTGATCTGAGATGAGGATGGCTACCCCTGCTTTTTTGGTTTCACCTGAAGCATAGTAGATTCTGCTTCAACCTTTTACCTTTATTCTGTATGTATCACCCTGTTGAAGTGCTTCCTGTAAACAACATATTGTAGGATTCTGGCTTTTAATCCAGTCTACTAACCACTTCTTCTTTATGGCAGAGTTTAACCCATTCACATTTATGGTTAAAATGACTAATTCTGTATTGCTTACCATCATGTTAACCCCTGTTTATGCTTTTCTCCTTTCCTTCCCCCTTATCTCCTCTCCAGTATTAAACTTGTGAGCACCACTTGCTTCTCACTGCCCTCCTTTTTAGTATCCCTCCCCCCTTAGAGTTCCTCCCCCTATTTTACCCCTTTTCCACATAATTTCTGTATTCCCTTCCACTTAGCTTACTCCTTCCCTTTTCACTTTTCCCCTCCCACTTTTCAGTGTAGTGGAAAGAGTTTTACCATAAATTGAATATGTCTATATTTTTCTCTTTAAGCCAATTCTAATGAGAATATGATACACACTATGCTCATCCCCCTCCATTCTTTCTCTCAGATACAATAGGTTACCTTTGCCTCTTAGTGAGATGCAGTACCACCACTTTACCCTTTTTCTGGTACAATTTCCTTTCCACCTCTAGTTTCTAGAAACAATTATACATATGTTCTTTATATATCTTTATGGCAGAAATATAGTTCTCAAGATTTCTTTTTACCTTTTTAGAAATCTCTTGAGTTCTGTATTTGGAGATCAAACTTTTTGTTTAGATCCGGTTTTTTTCATCAAGAGTAGATGGAATTCTTTTATTTTGTTGAATGTCTATATTCTTCCCTGGAAAAAGATGCTCATTTTTGCTGGGTAAGTTATTCTTGGTTGCATACCAAGTTCCTTAGCCTTTCGGAATACCATATTCTAGACCCTTCAGTCCTTTAATGTGGAAGCTGCTAGATCCTGGGTAATCCTTATTGTGGTTCTTCCATATTTTAATTGATTTTTTTTTCTAACAGCTTGCAATATTTTTTATTTCATCTGATGGTTCTTGAAGTTGGCCACTATATTTCTTGGCATTTTGATTTTAGGATCCCTTTCAGTAGGTAATAGATGAATTCTTTCAATGTCTATTTTACCCTCTGTTTCTAATACATCTGGGTAGTTCTCTTTGATGATTTCCTAGAAAATAGTATCCATGCTCTTATTTTTCCTCATATTTTTCAGGGAGTCTAATTATTCTCAGATTGTCTCTCCTGGATCTATTTTCCAGGTCTGTTGTCTTCCCACTTGACATTTTTTTCCATTGTTTCATTTTTTTGGTTGCTTGACTTATTCTTGATGTCTCCTGAAGTCATTCACTTCTATTTGTTCAATTCTGATTTTTAATGAACTATTTTCTTCACTCGTTTTTAAAATATCTTTTTGTAATTGTCCAATTGAGTTTTTAGGTGAGTTTTTTTTCCCCCTATGGAATTTTTTTTCCATTTTTCCAATTTTATTTTTAGAGAGCTATTTTCTTTTTCCAACTCACTAATTCTGTTTTCCTTAGAGTTGCTTACCTTTTTCAATTCACTAATTTTGTTTTTCAATGATTTGATTTCTTTATCCATTCTGTCTTTAAATGCGTGGCATGACTTCTCCAGACTCTCTTTTGCCAAGCTTCACTTTTCTTTTCCCATTTTTCTTCTACCTCTCTTGTGAGAGCCTTTTTGATTTCTTCTATGACTGTTTTGTGTATTGAAGAGCAGATCATATCCCCTTTGGGGATTCCTCTGGAGACAGTCTGTTTTTAATCTCCTCAGGATTTGAAGTCTGCTCTCTATCCATATAGAAAGTATCAATGGTTACAGTCCTTTTAAATTTTTTGTTCATTTTGTCAGAACAGAATCAAAGAAAATAAACTAACAAGAAAAACAAATAGTCTGCTTTTTTTTTTTTTTTTTTTTTTTTTTTGGGAGGGGGATAGGGCTGGATGGTGTTACTGGGCTTCCTCTACAGACTGTGGGAGACAGCAGTGAAGCATTAGAAGGACAGCAATGGCTGTGCTGCATCTGAGCTCTGAGACTCTGACTCTCTAAGAATGTGCTGAATCACTCCACATGGGGGGGGGTGGCCAGGTCCCAAGAGACCCTAGGTTTTTGGGGTTTTATTCTTTACCTCCTGTGTTTACCACTTCTCTGCTGATCCTGGCTTGCTGCCAAGACAGAATATCCACACTGGGATAAAAATTGTTCTTCAGAAATAGCAGGGATTGCACCTCTTTCCACTTTGGTCTTTGAAGTGTGAGCTGCCTTGCTCTAACTGCTTGCCCTCATCCTGTGCCGATCTTTTCGTCTCTGTCCCCGTACAAAAACAGACCTTTTCTGGTGAATTTCAAGGATGTCTTCTGTTGGTAATTATATTATATATGCACACATATATTGTATCTAGGATATACTATAACATATCTAACATGTATAAAACTGCTTGCCATCTAGGGGAAGAGGTAAAGGGGAAAAAAGGGAAAATTCTGAACAAAAATTGAGTGCAGGGGATAATGTAAAAAATTACCCATGCATATATACTGTCAAGAACAAATTATAACTATAAAATAAATAAATATTAATAAACAAATAAAAGTAAAAAAAAAAATAACAAGATCATGGAATGATCAATTATGAGAGACTTGGTTCTTCTCAGTTGTTTGGTGATCCAACACAATCTTAATAAACTTTCAATAGAAAAGGTTATCTGTATTCAGAAAGAGAACTAAAGTTATTGATTGTATATCAGCCCATGTTATGCTTGCTTTTTTTTTGTTTTTTGTTTTCTTTTTGTTCTGATTTTTTCTCCCAAAATCATTTATAAGAAAATGTTCATTTAAAATGTTAACATTATAACTAAAATTATAACTAAATAAAATAAAACAATAAAAAATTCCTTCCTTTTCCATGCTGTTGATTCTTTCTTACATACCTCTTATTTCTTTTCTAATTTTTTCTTCTACTTCTCTTATTTACTTTTTAAAATCTTTTATGAGCACTTCCAATAAGCTTCTTTGACTTTGAGACCAATTCATATCCCTTTTTGAGATTTTCTCTGTGAACATTTTGTCCTCATCTGAGCTGCAGTTTTGTTCTTCTCTGTCACCATTGTGCCTTTCTTTGATTACAATTCATTTTGTTTCTTGCTTATTTACTTTATATTTATTATTTCCTCTTTTTTGTGTCTCTTAGGGTTGAGCTATGCTCCTTGAATAAATTGGGTGGTGTTTCAAGATTCTTGTGTAACTTTGAACCTTGATTTTGAGCACAGGAGCCCCTTGTGTTTTGTGTCTTGCTCACACAGGGGGATACTTACTCTCTACAGGAAACAGCCTGGTTTCCCAGGCTGAAAATTTGTCTTATATGCTTGGACTGGAGGTTGCCCCACTGATCTGATTCTGAGGCAGGATTTATAGTCTCAGTTGCTGATTGGCTGTGATTACATCTTAACAAGGTATTAGAGGAGACCAGGGTTTATCTTCAGAGGAGGAAATAAAGGCAAAAAAAAAAAAAAAAAAAAAAAAAGCTTCTCTCCCAATGAAAGACTCTATAGAAGAATTCAAAAAAGAATTTAAAAATTAAATGAGAGACATTGAGGGAAAACTAAAAAAAAAAAAAAAACACTTAAGGAAAAAAAGAAAAAAAAGATCATGAAAAAAAAGTTAACCAACTAGAAAAGGAGATGCAGAGTCTCAAATATGAAAACAACTCTTTGAAAATTAGAATTGGGCAATAGGAAGGCAATGAAGCCATGAGAGACCAAAACATTACAAAAGAGATTTTAAAGATTGAAAAAAATAGAACAGAAGGTGAAACATCTTATATTAAAAACAACAGATCTGGAGAACAGATCAAGAAGAGAAAATATAAGAATAATGGGACAGCCTGAAAATTGTGATTAAAAAAGAACCCTGACACAATAATGTGAGAAATAATCCAAGACGTTTCTCATAGAGTGGTAGAACAGCAGGATAAAG
The DNA here is from genome assembly GCF_048593235.1 of Sminthopsis crassicaudata. Lineage (NCBI taxonomy): Eukaryota > Metazoa > Chordata > Mammalia > Dasyuromorphia > Dasyuridae > Sminthopsis > Sminthopsis crassicaudata. Next base: position 359,812,098 of record NC_133619.1, on the reverse strand, counting down.
TACATATAGAAAAAAATTCATCAGTCACCATTTCAGTGAGTTCCTTTGTGGAAAACACATAGTAGCAAATTTTAAAAATCTTAGATTAAAGAGAAAATCTTGCAAGAAACAAGAATAAAACAATTTAAATATGCTAGAGCCACAATTAGAATTGTACAGGAATTGTATATAAAAGATAACAGGTACTGGAATCATATCTATTGACAATTAAAAAAAAAAACTATGTATGCAAGCAAAGATATCCATTAAAATTATCTATAATATTAGATGAGGAAAAAGTGGAAGTTCAACAAACTTTCAGATTTTCAGGACTTTCTATCACCTAAACCTGAATTTAATAGAAAACCTAACATATAAGAGCCAATGACAAAGATCATTTTCAACACTGAAAAATTGTATATTTTTTAAATATGGGACTTATTCTTGATATATCACTAAGTCATTCACTTCAATTTGTTCAATTCTAATTTTTAATGAAATATTTTATTCAGTTACCTTTTTATCTCCTTTTGCATTGGCAATTGAACTTTTAAATGCATTCTTTTCTTCATTAGATTTTTTTCCATTTCAGAATTTCTATTTTTCAAGGAGTTATTTTTTTTTCTATTTCACCAAAACTACTTTTTAAATGAGTCATTTTCTTCATATATTGTCTGTGTTTCATTTTCAGAGCTCTCATTTCTTTTCAGCATTTTTCTTCTTTTCCCTTACAATATCCTTTTTGATTTTTTCTAAGAGAATCTTGTAAGACAGAAAAGAACTTATATCACCCTTTGAGACTCCATCTGGAGATGTTTCATCTTTAATATCCTCAGGTTTTGAGATCTGTTTATCTCTGTCACCATAAAAAGCTATCTATAGTCAGAGAGAGTTCTTTTGAATTTTTGTTCATTGTTAAAGGATGAGCACAAAGGGGAGATTATCCCAAGCTTCCTCTACAGGGAAGAGGTGCTCCCAGCTTCCTTGCTGTTCAAAGTGGATGTGAACAAATTCTTCATTTTGCTGAGATTCACAAGCTTAATATTTGTCTTCTCTAGCTGGGTTGGAGTTTCCACAACTAGTCTGCTAGTACAACATCAGTGCAACATTGATGTGAGTATAAAATAATTTTTAAAATATTATCTCTTTTTTTCCCTCATAACACTGGTTTTGAAACCAGGACAGGGTAGCTAATGTTGCTGTATTTTGGCTATGAGCCTCTCACTAGACTTCCCCATCATGGAAGACTTTCTGCCTTGTGTCTCCTTGAACTGAATGGCACTGTGCTGTGCCTGTGCTGGCCTGTAACACCCTCCATTCCACTGTACAATTCAGATAAACCCTTCCAAAATATCTTCTGGAGAAAATTTATCATACTCCAAATATGTGTGGTTTCTGTCATCTGAGGGAAGCCAGGAAGAGTTCAGAAGAATACCTGTATACTCCCAGCCATCTTTGTTGTGCCCCTTCTTATGTGCTCTTGAATCTCTTTTCTGTATGTAATCAATTTTAAATTTAATTATAAGCATTTTCTAAAATCAGGCACTCCAAACCTTCAATGTCAACATTTTGCTAATATAGTTTAAAATAGCATTAACATATGAAACCAAAAATTCATTTTTATATACATGCCTATACTCCACCGATACCTACAAAATCACAATCACTCATACATATTCTTAAACTTCACATGTGTTAGCCTGTCTTAGGTATAATTAATCAGAATTACTACAGTGCTTCTGTATTTTGCTTGATTAACCTTTGAATAGAGTGATAATTCAATGCCTCATTCTCAAGTTCAAATCTTTTCAAAAAACTTCTCAATCTCAGGGACTTCTTATTCAAAAGTATTTTCAACCATAAAAATAACTTTTAAAGTAGTGATACTGTTTAAGTTTTTGTAGAAGTTGCTGTGGAGTAATTGGAAGACTGTTGATGGAAAATAATTCAAAAGAACAAGATAAAATATCCCTACCACATACTAATAGTCCCCAAAGCCTACAGCAACGAACCAGTTGAACACACAAATGATAGCAATAAACAAGTCTGTTTTACTAGGCTCAAACATATATATTGTATAAATTGCCCCAAGTTGAGAATATATATTGCTGTATACCACTGTGGATAGTTTTTTTCCTGTTCTCCCCATTTAAAGGTTTGTTTGGTGGAATATAAACTTTGAAGTTTAATGTCAAATACTAGGTCCTAGGTTGACTAGTGATTTCTCTCAGATGTCAAGTGTTCCTGATTATATAGGACAGTATTGACCTAAGGTTATCATTAATTAAAACACTAACCTTTTCATGAGGCAACCAACATATTTTCTGACTGGACCCAATTAAGGTCAATTGAAAATTAAAAAAAAAATTCTCATTGTTTGAAAATAATCTTAGCTATATTTCTGAAATGATAACCTTCCTCTGCTTAAATTGATTGATTCATTTGACCCTTGGGACTGAAATAGTGTTGCAACACTGATGTGAGTATAAAAGAATTTTTAAAATATTATCTCATTTTTCCTCATGACAACCCTGTAAGGTACATGTTATTATTATTTTCCTTTTTACAGTTAAGAAAACTGAGGCAGATAGAGATTAATTACATTGTTTATGTTCACACATCTAGTAAATTTATGACATTTGATTTGAATTTTGGTCTTTATTACTTCAAACTTAGTGCTTTATCCACTATGCCTCTTAACTTCTTTTGATTACTTTATATAAAAGAAAAATGATCATCTAGAGAGGATAAGTAATGTTTCTCATGTTACATTAAAATTAATTGGCTAAGACAACTTAAAAGCAAATACTTTAGCTGTTTTCCACTGTACTGATTAGATTTACTCTGTTTAGACCCAAATCAGAGAACAAAAAAATTAAGAATGACAGTTGCAGAAATAAATTTCAGTTCAATATAGAGAAAAAAACATTTGAAAAATTAGACCTTCCTTATACTGGACTGGACTACTACAGGAGATCGTAAGTTTACTATCCCTGGATTTCTTTAAGCAAAAGTTATGTAACAATTTATCACAGATATTATAAAAGAAATTCATATTTCAGGCAAATCAAATAACAGGGTTGTTGATATCCTTTCTAGCTCCAAGATTATTTGGTTTTCTTAAATACTTATTATGATTTTGTTTTCAATTTTTTCAAAAATAATATTAAGTTCTAATTTATAGGGTTAAGACATGTGGCCCAGGGGGTGTTCTGGGAATGGAGCCATGATAGCAGAATAAAGTCAGGAAACTGCTACAACTCTCCCATTTTCTCTTGAATGAGAGAGGGAACAGAGTCTGAAGAAATGAAACCACCCTTCAATTCAAGATAGACTGAAAAAACTTCAAAAAAAGGTCAGTCTCTGCTTAAAGGCAGGCTCAGAGTTGCACAGGAAATTTGGTAAATGACTATCATTACTCAAGGAGCAGACCTCAACCTTAAAAGTATAAAAGAGGAAATACCAAAAGAAAAGAAGAAAATAAGCAAAAAGACAAAAAAGAACTTTGATGACAGGGCAAACAAAAATGCTAACTTAGACAAGATAAGAATATCCACAGAAGAAATCTCCAAGAGTGAGATAAATGGATCTCAAGCTCAAAGCACACTCTTGGAAATACTCATAAAAGACTTCAAAAGACAAATAAGAAAGTTAGAAGAAAAGTTAGAAAGCAAATAACATATATTCATGAGAGAGTCAACATTTTGGAAAAGGAAGGAAAAAATTATTTGAAGAAATAGCTTCGTAAACAAGAGAATAAACCAAATAGGAAAAAAAAATACAAAAGATAGATTAAGAAAATCATACATTAAAAACTAGAACAGGGCAAATGGAAATTAATAACTTTGTGAGACAGCAAGAATCAGTCAAACAAATTAAAAATATGTGTAATATTTCATTGGCAAAATAGCTGACCTGGAAAATAGATTCAAAAGAGACAATTTAAAATTATTGACCTACCTGAAAGCCATGACCAAAAATAAATCCTAGATAGCATTTTACAAGAGATCATTAAGGAAAACTGCCCCAATATTCTTGAAACAGAGGATCAAATACTTATTGAAGGAATCAAAGGAAACCCCAAGGAACATTGTTGTAAAGATCCAAAACTATAACGTCAAGGAAAAAATACTGCAAGCTGTCAGACAAAAAGAAATTTCAATACCAAAGAGCATCCATCAGGATTACCCAGGATCTGTCAGGTTCTACAATTAAGGACAAGAGACCCTGAAATACAACACTCTAGAAGGCAAAGGTCCTGGGATTATAACCAAAAATTCTAAAAAATCAGAACTAAATAGAAAATCCAATCTACATACACAGGACTCAAGAGAAACATAGAAAGGTAAAAAAGGGGAAATATATATATATATAAACAGTATATGTACACATATATATATGTATATATATATATATATATATATATACTGTTTATATATATATATATACTGTTTATATATATATATATATATATATACTGTTTATATATATATATATACTGTTTATATATATATATATACTGTTTATATATATACTGTTTATATATATATATATATACTGTTTATATATATATATTATATTACTGTTTATATATATATCACTGTTTATATATATATAACTGTTTATATATATATATGCTGTTTATATCCCTAGATGGGAAAACAATATCTGCAACTGTTAATTAAAAACTGTATCTGACACTGGGGCAGATAAGTATGGAGATGGGTATTACATGGACTAAGGATGTGGTTGTGAATAGACTCTGATATGATGACATTAAGGGGTGGGAAGTCTGTATTGGACAAAGAGGAAAGGGAAAGCATAATAGGACAATTAGTTCACACTAAGAGGCTCAAAAGATGTATTACAATCCAATAGAAAAAGGAAGGAGGAGGAAAACTGGACGAAGCTTGATCTCAAAAGTTTTGGTTCTATTAGGGGAATAACAATCATTCAGTTAGTTAGAGAAAAGTATTTAATCTTATAAAGAAGTATGAGGAGAAAGAGGAAAAGAAAAGGGTGGGACAGGATAGAAGGTAGGGCAGAAACACTAGGAAAAATGTAAGAGAAGGGGGAAGGGCTGATAGTAGATAAAATAGTGGGGTAGAGTGGGTTAAAAAAAACACTAAGAGAAGGGGGAAGGAGTGATAGAAAATAAGTTGGGGTGGATTAAAAAACACCACTGAAGACAAAATGGAAAAAGAGAACAAAAATATATGCAGGAGAGAAAATAGGATATATGGTAAATACAGAGCTAGTATTCATAACTGTTAATGTGAATGGGATGAATTCTCCCATAAAACAGAAGTAAATAGAGTAGATTAAAAAAAACAAAAAATAAAAACAAAACCAAAAATGAATCCTACAATATGTTGTTTCAAAGAAACACATTTGACATAGAGAAATACAGATAATAAAGATAAAAAGCTGAGGGGCAGCTAGGTGGCGAGTGGATAGAGAACCAGCCCTGAATTCAGGAGCACCTGAGTTCAAATCTGTTCTCAGACAATTAAAACATCCTAGCTGTGTGACCCTGGGAAAGTCACTTAACCCCAGCCTCAGAAAAATAAAAAATAAAAGATAAAAAGCTGGAATAGAATTTATTATGCTTCAGATGGGTTTCCAATTTATGTCAACTTTCCACAAATATCACATTTTAGGTAATTTAGGAATATCACCATTTTAGAAATTTTGTTGATATCTAGAAAAACTATAGATACTGTATAAGTAAAACCTCTTTGTACCTCAAGCACCTTCCCTAATCCTAACTTTAATTTATTATGATATTATTCAGTTTCCCTTGGGATACTGGGATAAAATTCTCCTCAATTACAATTCAGCTAAAATGACTCAATACTTTTTAGTTGTGATTATTTCTTTATTATTAAGAGATATCATCTTTGCTTCCTTATTTCCCAGACTTCTTTTCTATCATTTGGAAATGGTGGTAGTATTTAGTAGAAAGAGTTATGGAATTTAATGTGTCATCAAGGCCAAAGTAACAGATAAGAGTGTGGTTCTGGTAAATTTATACAATTTGGAGAAGAATTCCCACTGGTCTGTCTGTCAGTCTATTTCTTTCTCTTTTTCTCCTTTTTCTCTCTCCCTTTCTTTCCCTCTCTGTTTTATACACACACGCACACACACACACACACCACACACCACACCACACACACACAACTATGTATTTAATGTGTATTGAGTGTGTAGGTGTGTGTGTGTATGTGTCTTTTCTTTAGTATTGATAAGACACTAAAAATATTTCTTTGAGAAACAAACTACAGGAAAGCATCAGGCTTGAGTGTTAGATCCTAAGAAAATAGTAAATACATAATTGAATAGTGGTATTTAGAGAAATGATTTCCTTTCATGTCCAGTATCAGATTAGTGATTTAAGCACCTTTTATTCTGATAATAGTTGGAGTTGATATTTACACTGCTAATTTCTCTCTAGAAAATTATTGCATTAAAAACTTGAAAATGAATGGATGTCCATCAATTGGAGAATGGTTGGGTTAATTATGGTATATCAATATTATGGAATATTATTGTTCGGTAAGAAATGACCAACAGAAGGAATACTTGGAGAGACTTACATCAACTGATGCTAAGTGAAATGAGCAGAACCAGGAGATCATTATACACTTCAACAATGATAAAAGTGGATATCTTCAACATAGAGAAGAGCTAATCCACCACCAATTGATCAAGGATGGACAGAATCAGCTACATACAGAAAAGGCACACTGGGAAATGAGTGTAAACTGTGAGCATTGTTTTATTTTGTTTTTCTTCCCAGATTATTTATAGCTTCTGAATACAATCCTTCCTTTGCAACAACAACAACAACAAAATTCAGTTCTGCACATATATATTGTACCTAGGATATATTAAAAGACATTTAATATGTATGGAAATGCCTGGAATCTAGGGGAGGGGGTCGAGGGAAGGAGGGGAAAAATTCAGAAGAGAAGGGAGTACAAGGGATAATGTTGTAAAAAAATGAATATGTACTGTCAAAGAAAATGTTATAATTATAAAAATTAATTTTAAAAAATAAAAAAAAGAAAGTTATTGCATTGAAGAAAGAAACAGTGAGCTATCTCTATTCAACTGATACTAAGAGGAAAACAGCAGGAAGGAATGAAAGACATGGAACATGCTGTAGCATTACAGATTAAACTCTTATGAAGGTTTATCTACTTCTAAGAATACAATAAACAGTTTACTGCTCTTCAGATTTAATGATTGATCTGTGTTAGCACAAAGATATTCATCCAAGAAGAATCTCTAATCAAAATAGAGTTAATCAAAAGAATTGTGCCATTAAAAGTGCATTGCATGCATTCATCTCTTCATGAAGACAGTGGAAAGAGATGATTAAACAAGAGATATATTTTTCTTGATATTTTCTTTTCTTTTTTTATTATATTTTTAATAATATTATCCCTTGTATTCATTTTTCCAAATTATCCCTCCTTCCCTCTACTTCCTCCCCTAGATGACAGGCAATCCCATATATTTTACATGTGTTACAATATAACCTAGATACAATACATGTGTGTAAATACCATTTTCTTGTTGCACAATAAGCATTAGATTCCGAAGGTACATGTAACCTGGGCAGACAGACATTAGTGCTAACAATTTACATTCACTTCCCACTGTTCCTTCTCTGGGTGTAGCTACCTCTGTCCATCATTGATGAATTCTTTCAACATCTACTTTCCCCTCTGTTTCTATTATCTCTGGACAGTTCTCTTTGATAATTCCCTGTAAAATAGAATCTAGGCTCTTTTTTTGGTCATAGTTTTCAGGAAGTCCAATGATCCGCAGATTATCTCTCCTAGATCTATTTTCCAGGTCTATAGATTTTGCCAGTCAGTATTTGGCATTATTCTCCAGCTTTTCATTTTTTTTTTGTTTTGTTTGACTGATTCTTGGGTTCTCTGTGAATCATTCATTTCTATTTGTTCCATCCTGAATTTTAAGGAGTTATTTTCTTGTTTCAGAGTTTTTAGTTCTTTTTGTAAAGGCCCAATTTCGTTTTTAAATGAATTATTTTGCTCTATTGAATTTTTTTCCATTTCCCTAATTTTTTTTGAGAATTATTTTCTTTTTCCAATTCAGACATTCTATTTTCTTGAGACTTTTTTATCTTTTCCAATTCATAAATCCTACTTTCCTGTGATTTTTTAACCTTTTCTAATTCACAAACTTTGTTTCCCTGCATCTCCTGTGAATTCTTTATTTTTTCCAACTCCAATTTCAGAACATTGTTATTCTCTATCATAGCTTCCCTTTCCTTTCCCCATTTTTCTTCAAACTCTCTTAGCTTTTTAATAGTCTCTTCGAGGAGAGAGTTATGTGATGGATGGCAGGAATCGTTCCCCTTTAGGTTGTTATCTGCTGACTCTCTGCTGTTAACTTCCTCGGGGTTGGATACCTGCTCCTTCTCTGTGTAGAATGAGTCAATAGTTCTTTTTGGCTTCTTACTCATGATTAAAAAATCTTTTGGGGTCTGTCCCTGGGGTAGGAAATTATTTATTTATTTCTTTACCAGTTTCCTCCCAGACTGGGTGGATGCAGCGGCTCCTGAGCCTGAGCTCAGAGAGAACTCTGGGAGAGAGTTCCCTACCCCCTCCCTGGAAGTGCCTCACAGGTGATTAGCAGGATTGTGCTGCGAGGGCAGCACTATGTGTTCTAGCGGCTTCCCTGAGGTTTGAGACTGACCAGTAAAGGCAACTCAAAGCCTAGCCTATGTGTCCCGCTGGGGCGTGGATGTCAGCAGCAGGTGATGTGAAAAGCCCCTGTGCTCAAACTGGAAGTGTCTGCCAGAAACCGCTGTCCCTAGTTCAAAGGTTCTGCTTCTCTGGGACTTCCCGGGGCTGAGTTCCACAGCCTCCAGCTGAGCCAGGCACTATGTGTTACCTTGGGCTGTATCCGCCCACTTCTCAATCTCTTAACTATTCCCAGGTGAAAGCTAGGACAGCCTATGTTGGCCGAACCCACAGTGCTGAGATCTGCTGGATCAGGGAAGATCTATTCTGGCTTAAAATTTTAAGTTGGCTTGATTTCTCTTCTGAACTGCTGTTTTATAAGCAGAGAAAAGCTAACAGCCTGTGCCAGATTCTTCTATCTCAGTGGCTTCTCTTATCCCAGAGCCCTCCCCAGTGCGATTGGCGCAGTGTGCTAGCACCCAACCGTCTGTGCTGGCCTCTCTTCTTCCTCCTCTGGGAACTGACCTTTTCTGTTGAAACTCCAGATTCTCTTCAGCTGATAAGTAGTGCTTCCAGTCCTTGTGGTTTCTATCAGTACAGCGCTATTTTTGAGGCTGAATTTATCTAATTGGTTGTGAGGGAATAAGGACATTCAAAGAGTCGTGTGTATCTTCTTCGCCATCTTGGCTCAGCCCCCTCTTGATATTTTCTTTAATGGCATGCAAATATATGAGGGGGAATAACCTAATAAATAAAATATGTATAATCATATAGATCACTGTTAGATACATTGAACATTTGTGAAGTGAAAGGGGCATAATTACTCCTCTTAAATTTTTGTGGTGTTCAATAAGAAAGGAGTGGTATATCTTTATATCCAGGGTTCATACTCAGAAAAATAGTGAAAATGTTTACTGATGGGGCAGAGCCAAGATGGCGGAGAAGATACAAGTGATTTTGTAAACTCCCTTCTTCCCTCATTACCAATTAGTTAAATCAGCCTCAAAAATAACGCTGGACTGATAGAAACCACAAGGATTGGAAGCGCAATGTACCAGCTGAAGAGAATCTGGAATTTCAACAGAAAAGGTCGGTTCTGAGGGGAGGAAGAAAAAAGGCCAGCACAGACAGGGTTAGATGCTAGCACACTGTGCCAATTGGGTTGGGGAGAACACTGGGATCAGAGAAGCCACTAAGATAGAGGAATCTGGCACAGGCTGTTAGCTCTTTTCTATTTATAAAACAGCAGTTCAGAAGAGAAATCAAGCCTCTTTAAAATATAAAGCCAGATCCTAGAACCACCCCAATCCGGAAGTGACCTAATAGATCTTGGCATGGCTGGATAGCTTCTGCTGCCTGGGACTTCTCCTTGGGGTAATTAAGAGCCTGAACAGTGGGGACACAGCCTGAGACAGCCTCTAATCCACATAATGCCGGGCTCTGCATGAGGCAGTGGAATTCTGGCAGCAGGGGAATTCCCAGAGAAGCAGAATGCCCAGAGAAGGGTCACGCAAGATCTGTCTGTCTCCACATTAAAGGATCAAAGGCCCTGGAACCTGATATTCTGAAAGGCAAAAGAACAAGGATTGCAACCAAGAATAAACTACCCAGCTAAGTTTAGCGTTTTCTTCCATGGAAGAAGATGGTCATTTTAATGAAACAGAGGAATTCCATTTGTTTCTAAGAAAACTTAAACAAAAAATTTGATCCACAACCACAATACTGAAGAGAAGCAGAAAAAGGTAAAAAGAACTCCTGAGAACTCTATCTCTGTTGTGAATATACAGAAAGTTCACATGCATTATTTGATTTTACTGATATAATATAAAAAAGGGGAGTAGTAAAGGGAAAGGGATAGTATCAGAAAAAAGGGGAAGGAGTAATAAAAAGAGGGAAACTACATCCCAGTAATAGGCATAGAAAATCTCCAACATCTGAGGGAATTTAGAGAGGGGGAGAAGCATTATGTGAAACTTACTTTCATCAGAGTAGGCTTAAAGAGGAAATAAATGACATATATATTTTTTTAGAGAATTCTCTCTCACCTCATTGAAAGGGGAGAGAGGAAAAGGGAAAAGGAAAAAGGGAATAAGGGAAGGGTACAAGAAAGGGGAAGGGACTTAAAAGGAGGAGGGAGGGATACTAAAAAGGAAGGGTGTGTGACACAAGTGTGGTCTATAAAATAAATAGTGGGGAAGGGATTCAGGTGGATCAAAGGGAAGAAAAGCATAATCTGGGGATAATATGGTGGCAAGAAATATTATTAAATTTTAACTGTAAATGTGAATGGGATGAACTCCCCCATCAAAGAGAGGCAGAAGCAGACTGGATCAAAAGTTAGAAGACCACAATATGTTGTTTCAAGAAACAGACTTAAAGCAGGGAGATACACACAGAGTAAAGGTAAAAGGTGGGAGCAGAATCTATTATGCTTCAGGTAAAGCCAAAAAAGAAGGGTTTGCCATCCTTATCTCAGATCAAGCAAAAGCAGAAATTAATCTAATTAAAAGAGATAAGGAAGGAACCTATATCCTGCTAAAAGGTAGCATAAACAATGAAGTCATATCAATACTAAACATATATGCACCAAGTGGTATAGTATCTAACTTCCTAAAGGAAAAGTTAAGAGAGTTGCAAGAAGAAATAGACAGCAAAACTATAATAGTGAGAGATCTCAACATTGCACTCTCAGAATTAAATAAATCAAACCACAAAACAAATAAGAAAGAAATTAAAAAGGTAAATAGAACCTTAGAAAAACTAGGCATGATAGACCTTTGGAGAAAACTGAATGGTTATAGAAAGGAATATACTTTCTCCTCAGCAGTTCATGGAACCTATACAATAATTAACCCTATATTAGGACATAAAGATCTCAAAATTAAATGCAGAAGGCAGAAATATTAAATACCTTATTCTCAGATCGCAATGCAATAAAAATTACATTCAATAAGAAGTTAGGGGTAAATAGACCAAAAAGTTATTGGACAAAGAACAGTATCATCTTTTTTTGTTTGTTTGTTTATTTAATTTTTATTTTATTTTATAATTATAACTTTTTTTTGACAGTATATATGCATGGGTAATTTTTTACAACATTATCCCTTGCACTTAACTTCTATTCAGATTTTTTCCTGTCCTTCCCCAACCCCCTCCCCCAGATGGCAGGCAGTCTTATACATGTTAAATATATTACAGTATATTCTAGATACAATATATGTGTGTAGAACCGAATTTCTTGTTGCACAGGAAGAATTGGATTCAGAAAGTAAAAATAACAGTTTACACTCATTTCCCAGAGTTCCTTTTCTGGATGTAGCTGATTCTGTCCATCATTAATCAATTGGAATTGAATTAGCTCTTCTCTATGTTGAAGATATCCACTTCCATCAGCATACATCCTTGTACAGTATCATTGTTGAAATGTATAATGATCTACTGGTTCTGCTCGTTTCACTTAGCATCAGTTGATGTAAGTCTCTCCAAGCCTCTCTGTATCTCTCCTGTTGGTCATTTCTTACAGAACAATAATATTCCATAACATTCATATACCATAATTTACCCAACCATTCTCCAATTGATGGACATCCATTCATCTTCCAGATTCTAGCCACTATGAAAAGAGCTGCCACAAACATTTTGGCACATACAGGTCCCTTTCCCTTCTTTAGTATTTCCTTGGGATATAAGCCCAGTAGTAGTATGGCTGGGTCAAAGGGTATGGACATTTTGATAACTTTTTGGGCATAATTCCAGATTGCTCTCCAGAATGGTTGGATTCTTTCACAACTCCACCAACAATGCATCAGTGTCCCAGTTTTCCCACAGCCCCTCCAACATTCATTGTTATTTGTTCCTGTCATCTTAGCCAATCTGACAGGTGTGTAATGATATCTCCGAGTTCTCTTAGTTTGCATTTCTCTGATCAATAGTGATTTGGAACACTCTTTCATAAGAGTGGAAATAGTTTTAATTTTATCATCTGAAAATTGTCTGTTCATATCCTTTGACCATTTATCAATTGGAGAATGGCTTGATTTCTTATAAATTAAAGTCAATTCTCTGTACATTTTGGTGATGAGGCCTTTATCAGAACCTTTAACTGTAAAAATGTTTTCCCAATTTGTTACTTCCCTTCTAATCTTGTTTGCATTGGTTTTGTTTTTGCAGAAACTTTTTAATTTGGTGTAATCAAAATGTTCTATTTTGTGATCAATAATGGTCTCTAGTTCTCCCTTGGACACAAACTCCTTCCTCCTCCACAAGTCTGAGAGGTAAACCATCCCATAGAACAGTATCATCTTAAAGAATGATTGGGTGAAAGAGCAAATTATAGAAACAATTAATAATTTCACTCAAGATAATGACAGTGATGAGACATCATGCCAAAATTTGTGGGATGAAGCTAAAGTGGAAATAAGGGAAATTTTATATCTTTAGAGATTTATTTGAACAAAATATAGAAAGAGAAGATTAAAAAATTGGGCTTGCAACTTAAAAAGCTAGAAAAAAGACCAATTTAAAAACCACCAACCAAAAACCAAACTTGATATACTAAAATTAAAAGGAGAAATCACTAATATTGAAAGTAAAAAAACAAACAAAAAAAAAAACTATTGAATTAATAAATAAAACCAAGAGTTTGTTTTATGAAAAGCCAATAAAATAGATAAAACTTTGGTAAATCTGATCAGAAAAAGGAAAGAGGAAAATCAAATTGTGAGTCTTACAAATAAAAAGGGGAATTTTTCCACAAATGAAAAGGAAATTAGAGAAATAATGAGTTACTTTGCCCAACTTTATTCCAAGAAATTTGATAACTTAAGTGAAATGGATGAATACTTCCAAAAATATAGGATTCTTAGATTAACAGTGGAGGAGATAAATTGCTTAAATAGCCCCATTTCAAAATTAAATAGAAAAAGCTATTAATCAACTCCCCAAGAAAAAATCCCCAGGACTAGATGCATTCACATGTGAATTCTACCAAACATTTAAAGAACAATTAGCCCCAATATTATATAAACTATTTGAAAAAATAGGGGATGAAGGAGTCCTACCAAACTTCTTGTTATGACACAGACATGGTACTGATACCTGAAGCAGGTAGATCGAAAACTGAGAAAGAAAACTATAGACCAATTTCCTTAATGAATATTGATAGTAAAATCTTAAATAAGATATTACCAAAAAGACTTCAAAAAATCATTCCCAGGATAATACACTATGATTAATTAGGATTTATAGCAGGAATGCAGGGCTGGTTTCATATTAGGAAAACTATATGTTATAATTGACCATATTAATAAATTAATAAAAACCATATGATCATCTTAATAGATGCAGAAAAAGCATTTGATAAAATCCAACATCCATTCCTACTAAAAATGCTTGAGAGTAAAGGAATAAATGGAATGTTCCTTAGAATAATCAGGAGTGTAAATTTAAGACCGTCAGTAAGTGTAATATGTAATAGAGATAAACTGGAACCTTTCCCAGTAAGATCAGGAGTGAAACAAGGTTGCCCACTATCACCATTAATATGCAATATTGTATTAGAAATTCTAGCCTCAGCAATAAGAGTTGAGAAAGAGATAAAAGGAATAAGAGTAGGTAATGAGGAAATCAAACTGTCACTCTTTGCAGATGATATGATAGTATACTTAGAAAAATCCAGAGATTCTAATAAAAAATTATTAGAAATAATTCACAACTTTAGCAAAGTTGCTGGATACAAAATCCACATAAATCCTCAGCATTTTTATACATCACCAACAAAATGCAACAGCAAGAGATACAAAGAGAAATTCCATACCAAACAAATGTTGAGAATATAAAATATTTGGGAATCCATCTATCAAAGAAAAGTCAGGAATTATATGAGAAAAATTATAAAACATTTGCCACAAAAATAAAGTCAGATTTAAATAATTGGAAAGATTTTCAGTGCTCATGGATAGGCCAAGCAAATATAATAAAGGTGACAATACTCCCCAAACTAATCTATTTATTTAGTGCTATACCAATCAGACTCCCAAGAAACTATTTTAATGACCTAGAAAAAAATAATGACAAAATTTGTATGGAAGAATAAAAGCTTGAGAATTTCAAGTGAATTAATGAAAAAAAAATGGTCAGATGAAGGTGGTCTAGGTTTACCTGATCTAAAGCTATATTATAAAGCAGCAGTCACCAAAACCATTTGTTATTGGCTAAGAAATAAACCAGTCGATCAGTGGAACAGATTATGTACAAAGGACAAAAAAGGGTATATGTATAGCAATATAGTGTTTGACAAACTCGAAGATACGAACATTTGGGATAAAAATTCATTATTTGAAAAAAAAAAACTGTTGGGAAAAATGGAAATTATTATGGCAGAAATTAGATACAAACCTACACTTAACACCATATACCAAGATAAGATCAAAATGGGTCCATGATTTAGGCATAAAGAATGAGACCATAAATAGATTAGAGGAACAGAGAATAGTCTACCTCTCAGACCTGTGGAGGAGGAAGAAATTTATGACCAGAGGAGAACTAGAGATCATTATTGATCACAAAATAGAAGATTTTGATTACATCAAACTAAAAAGTTTCTGTACAAATAATACTAATGCAAACAAGATTAGAAGGGAAGTAACAAATTAGGAAAATATTTTTACATTTAAAGGCTCTGATAAAGGTCTCATTTCCAAAATATAGAGAGAACTGATCTTAATTTATAAGAAATCAAACCTTTATCCAATTGATAAATGGTCATAAGATAAAACAGACAATTCCAAGATGATGAAATTAAAACTATATCCACTCAAATGAAAGAGTGTTCAAAATCACTACTGATCAGAGAAATGCAAATTAAGACAACTCTGAGATACCACTACACACCTGTCAGATTGGCTAAGATGACAGGAACAAATAATGATAAATGTTGGAGGGGATGTGGGAAAACTGGGTCACTAATACATTGTTGGTGGAGCTGTGAAAGAATCTGGCCATTCTGGAGAGCAATTTGGAACTATGCCCAAAAGTTTTCAAACTGAGCATACCCTTTGATCCAGCATTGCTGCTATTGGGCTTATATCCCAAAGAAATACTTAGGAGGGGAAAGGGACCTGTATGTGCCAAAATGTTTGTGGCAGCTCTTTTCGTAGTGTCTAAGAACTGGAAGATGAATGGATGTCAATCAATTGGAGAATGGTTGGGTAAGTTATGGTATATGAAGTTTACGGAATATTACTTCTTTGTAAGAAATGATCAGCAGGACGAATACAGAGAGGTTTGGAAAGACTTACATGAACTGATGCTTAGTGAAATGAGCAGAACCTGAAGACCACTATACACTTCAACAACAATACTGTATGAAGATATATTCTGATGGAAGTGGATATCTTTTTCTTTTATTTATTTATTTTTTTTATGCAATACTGCCTGTAATTCTTTTCTCTTTTTAAAATTAATTTTATAATTATAACATTTTCTTTGACAGTGCATATGCATAGGCATTTTTTGTTACAACATTATCCCTTGTACTCCCTTCTGTTCTGAATTTTCCCCTCCTTCCCTCCACCCCCTCCTCTAGATGGCAGGCATTCCCATACATATTAAATATCTTTAGTATATACTAGGTACAACATATATGTGCAGAACCGAATTTTGTTGTTGTTGTTGTTGTTGCAAAGGAAGGATTGTATTCGTAAGGTAAAAATTATCTGGGAAGAAAAATAAAACAAAACAAAACAGAAAAACAATGCTCACAGTTTACACTCATTTCCCAGTGTTCCTTTTCTGGGTGTAGCTGATTCTTTCCATCATTGATCAATTGGAATTGGATTAGCTCTTCTCTATGTGGAAGATATCCACTTCCATCAGAATACATCCTCATACAGTATCATTATTGAAGTGTATAATGATCCTCTAGTTCTGCTCGTTTCACTCAGCATCAGTTGATGTAAGTCTCTCCAAGCTTCTCTGTATTCCTCCTGTTGGTCATTTCTTACAGAAAAATCATATTCTATAATATTCATATACCATAATTTACCCAACCATTCTGCAAGTGATGGATATCCATTCATTTTCTAGTTTCTAGACACTATGAAAAGGGCTGCCACAAACGTTTTGGCACATACAGGTCCCTTTGCCTTTTTTAGTATTTCCTTGGGATATAAGCCCAGTAGTAGTATGGCTGGGTCAAAGGGTATGGACATTTTGATAACATTTTGGGCATAATTCCAGATTGCTCTCCAGAATGGTTGGATTCTTTCACAACTCCACCAACAATGCATCAGTGTCCCAGTTTTCCCACAGCCCCTCCAACATTCATTGTTATTTGTTCCTGTCATCTTAGCCAATCTGACAGGTGTGTAATGTATCTCCGAGTTCTCTTGGTTTGCATTTCTCTGATCAATAGTTATTTGGAACACTCTTTCATATGAGTGGAAATAGTTTTAATTTTATCATTTGAAAATTGTCTGTTCATATCTGTTGACCATTCATCAATTGGAGAACGGCTTGATTTCTTATAAATTAAAGTCAATTATCTGTATATTTTGGCGATGAGGCCTTTATCAGAACCTTTAAATGTAAAAATGTTTTCCTAATTTGTTACTTCTCTTCTAAACTTGTTTGCATTAGTTTTGTTTTTGCAGAAACTTTTAAATTTGGTTTAATCAAAATTTTCTATTTTGTGATCAATAATGGTCTCTAGTTCTCCCTTGGACACAAACTCCTTCCTCCTCCACAAGTCAGAGAGGTAAACCATCCCATGTTCTTCCAATTTATTTATGATTTTGATCTTTATGCCTAAATCCTGGACCTATTTTGATCTTATCTTAGTATGTGGTGTTTAATGTGGGTCCATGCCTAATTCCTGTCATGGATATCTTCAACATAAAAAAGATCTAACTCACTTCCAGTTGATCAATGATGCACAAAAACAACTACACCCAGAGAAGAAACACTGGGAAGTGAATATAAACTGTTAGTACTACTGTCTATCTACCCAGGTTCTTTATACCTTCGGAACCCAATACTTAATGTGCAACAAGAAAATTGGATTTACACACATATATTGTATCTAGGTTATATTGTAACACATGTAAAATGTATGGGATTGCCTGTCATCTAGGGGAGGAAGTAGAGGGAAGGAGGTAGGGAGGAGAAAATTTGGAAAAATGAATACAAGGGATAATGTTTAAAAAAATATTCATGCATATATACTGTCAAAAATTTTTATAATTATAAAATTAATAAAATAAATAAATAGAATTTTAAAAAAAGAAAAAAGAAAAAAACAAAATGTTGACTGGTATATTACACAGATGCTATTCCTAATTTTTTCCTTGATTTCAGCAGCCTCTCCACCTCTAGATATTTAATTCTCTCAATCAAACTCCTTCCTTAGGGTAAAGAAGCCTAAATATTTGGAATGGATACTTTCTGTCCTTGTATTATTTACATCCAGGAACACATGATCTTGTAGATGAATGATCCCTCAATAAATTTCTTTTGAACTTAATTAATTAATCTACTGAGATGTTTATAAGTTGATTTAGGTTTCCTCCCAGGGATATTTGTATTCTTGAAGCTGAATCCACAGTAAGCAATATTTAATGGCAACAACAAAAAGAGCAAAAAATAATAATTTTCATTGAGTGAAGATGGAACTGTGGGGAATGTTCTTAACAACTATTTTTGTTCCAACACATAGGAAGATTACTTAATGTTACTCTATAAAACCTCACCATCATTGAATCTTTTTCTTCACCCGTTCAAAGAGAGAACTGCACTTTTACATATGTAAAATTACATTACTAGTCAGAATCATACCAGTAAAGTACCTAAGGTACTTTGTTATTTTAAAGTGATAACAGAATGACTTGTATCAGCTATGGTTCCCCAGTAAGTTCAAGGCTTGTTGTAAAGATTACGATTGGTAATTTTCAGTTAAATCTAGAGGAGGAGATTGTCTAGATAAATGCATGTTTCCTCTTTGAAATTATGCAATGGAAAATGAATTAAGAAGAAAAATGATCTCATAGATTTTCATAGAAATTTTTTTCTACATCCTACCTCACTAATTTTATTACTAACTAGGTAAATGAATACTAGTAACGCAGATATTTTTTGAAAATAAATTCTTCTTTTATAGGTTATTTTGAGAAAAATTTAATTGGTTCTGATGAAATGCAATGATTCCCTCAAAGAGGCCAAAACAATAAAATAAAAAAAAGACTAAATTAAAAATTTTAAAAAGATATTATATTTATGTGGAGAAGACTAATTGCACTTTTATAAGTGAGATGATCCTTGAAGTTTTATAAGTGAAATGATCTTTGAACTTTTTATTATACTGATTGATCAGTGTGTATTTTCTCATAAACACAAATGCACTCTCCCTTTCATTTGAAAATAGAGAGTGAATGCCATGTTTCAGCAAATATTTGATTGTAAAGTGGGCTTACATTAGATATTAACTCGTGTAACCTGCATTCATCAGGAAATTCCCGGGGAAATCATTAAGGCAAAATAAAGGAAAAGCTAGCAAGAACTTGTAAGGGGTACCATAGGCATGACAAATAGGCTAGAAAATGAAGGTCCAAAGAACATAGGATTGCCTTACTATTTGTGAGACTACAAAAGCAAAGGTAAAATTATTTCATTATGATTAGAATGCTAGAAAGGATAATAATCCACCATGGGGCAGAAAACATTGTAAAAGAAATTGTATAGTGCACTTCCTAAATAAACTGGTTATTTAAATCATAACTGAATGTTCTTTTGATGGTTGGGAACTGTTATTATAAGTATCAATAATTATACTATGTTGTAATTATTACTCACAGGCTATTAGGGTGTCTAGAGTTTTATGATACTAAATGGAAAAGATTGATGCATAGCTTTCTCTTTGTAGTGCTTATTCCCATGTTTTATTTACTTAGTTTATTTATTTACTTACCTACCTACCAATCTAACTAAATATTTGCTATTTTCTCCTCCCTTTATTAAATTTTGTTAGTTATTTTCTGGCAGCTATCACTATACCTTCTTAAAAGGACAAAAATCTTCTAACAACAATTTATATAATTTTCAGATCCTTTGCTGTTGTGGTTTGTTTTAGGATTCCAATCAACTAAACTCATTGAGATAATTGATGTTGGAGAAAAAAAGTAAAAAAAAATATTTTAAACTTCTTCCATGAAGCCTTTTTTTGTTTGTTTGTTTGATTTTTTACTAATGAGGTATCCAAGCTTTAATACATGGGCCAAGTGATATCTTGGCTAATTTGGATTTTTTGTTTTGGTTCACTTCTAGATATAAGCTTCCAGACAAATGCAGTTAAAGAGTAGCCGTAAATAAGATTCTGCTAGGATGGTGGGATGGAGCAGGTCAAAAAGTTCCAAGTTCTCCATATTTCTCCCTCCCACCACAAAAAAGACAAAACAGTATTGCAAGGGAAATATAGAGCAGTAAAAACAAAATCAAACAAACAAACAAACAAAATAAAACATAAGACTTGGGGCAGAATTGTGGTCCTCCTGGGACCAATACAGAAGATGAAGAAAGATATCAGGATATAGCAGGACTGAGTTTTGGCCTTTGAAAAGTAAACATATCCAGGCTAGTTTCACTGTGTCAGTAAAGACCAAACCCAGCTGGTACCAGCTGTGTTGAAAGATAACTACCCAAGTCTCAGGCACAGGAAATTTCACTTCTCAAACAGTGTGGTGAATCAGGCATCTGAGTTGAGAAAAGATTTAGGAAAATCTGCTGATAAGGAATACCAGAACTAGATGTGCTGCTGAGACATGACCTTGGGCAAGAAGTTCCCAGCACATACCTGCTAAAAGCAGAAGCAAAGGGCAGGGACATAACTAAATGTGGACATTTATACAAGGGTGGAGTTCTTGATTTCAAGTTCTGCTCCAGAGTGAATAATTGAAGGAGGACTTAAGGCCTCATTCCTCATACCTCAGGACTAGATTACACATATAATCTGTTATAAAAAAGAGCAGGCAAAGGAGAAAGAAACAATCAATAGAAAGTTACTATATAAGACTTCCGGCCAAGATGGCGGCGAGGAGGCAGACAGCTGCTTGAGCTCTGCGCTTTCTCTCAAGACTTACTTCATGACAAGCCTCAGAGTTAATGCTTGACCAGAGAAGAAACCCACAAATAAATAACCAAGAGAAGACATCCTTGAAATTCGCCAGAGAAGGTCTGTATTTGCTCGGGGGAGGGTTGAACAGACTGGGCGAAGACTGAGGGCAGGCAGCCAGAGCAAGACAGACAGCTCACACAGCTCAGACGGGAGGGGAGAGAGGTATGATATCTGCCGTTTCTGTGAAAAGGTTTTTACCCCAGTGTGGATGTTCAGTCTTGGCAGCAAGCCAGGAGCAGCAGAGAGGGTGTAAACACCAGAGGTGAAGATTACAACTCCAGAAAGTTAGAGTCTCTCAGAACCCGGCCACCCCCAACCCCTACCTGGACTGACTCAGCTTGTTCTCAGAGCCTCAGAGTACAGACACAGTGCAGCCATCACTTTCCTATTAGTGGCTCTCTGCTGCCCTACACCCAGTCTGTTGAGGAAGCCCATTAACACCATCCAGCCCCATCCCCCCAAAACCAGACCTATTGTTTCTCTTGTCAATTTGTTTTCTTCCATTCCTCTCTTGATAAAATGGAAAAAAAAAAATCAAAAGGGCTCTAACCATTGACAGCTTCTGTATGGAGAGCAGACTTCAAATACTGAGGAGACTAAAAACAGACTGTTCCCAGAGGAATCCCCTAAGGGGGATATGAGCTGCTCCTCAATACAAAAGAATCTCATAGAGGAAATCAAAAAGGCTCTCACAAGAGAGGTAGAAGAAAAATGGGAAAAGGAAAGGGAAGCTTGGGAAGAGAGCCTTGAGAAGTTATCCAGAGTGGATAAAGAGATCAAATCATTGAGAAATAAAATTAGTGAATTACAAAAGGCAAACAACTACAAGGAAAACAGGATGAATGAGCTGGATAAAGAAATCAGCTCTCTAAAAAATAAAATGGAAAAAAATTCCATAGAAGAAAAAAACTCACTTAAAAACACAATTGGACAATTACAAAAAGATATAAAAAAAGTGAGTGAAGAAAATACATCATTGAAAACTAGACTCGAACAAGTAGAAATGGATGACTCAAGAGAAACCAAGAGGTAGTCAAGCAAAACCAGAGAAATGAAACAATTGAAAAGAATGTTAAGTACCTTATTAGAAAGACAACAGACCTGGAAAACAGATCCAGGAGAGACAATTTGAGAATAATCAGACTCCCTGAAAAATTTGAGGAAAAAAAGAGCTTGGACACTATTTTCGAGGAAATTATCAAATTGAAAAAATTTATTGATCACCTACTGAAAGGGACCCTAAAATTAAAACACCAAGAAATATAGTGGCCAAGTTCAAGAACCATCAGACAAAGGAAAAGATATTGGAAACTGCTAGAAAAAATCAATTCAGATATGGAGGAGCCGCAATAAGGATAACCCAGGATCTAGCAGAGTCTACATTAAAAGAATGAAGGGCCTGGAATATGATATTATGAAAGGCTAAGGAACTTGCTATGCAGCCAAGAATAACTTGCCCAGCAAGAATGAGCATCGTTTACCAGGGAAGAAGATGGACATTTAATGAAATAAATGAATTCCATCTATTCTTGATGAAAAAACCAGACCTACATAAAAGGTTTGATCTTCAAATACAGAACTCAAGTGATTTCTTTAAAGAGTAAAAGGAAATCTTGAGAACTATACTTCTGCCAAAAAAATATGTAAAGAACATATGTACAATTTGTCTCAGAAACTGGAGGTGGAAAGGAAATCATATCATAAAAAAGTGTAAAGTGGTGGTACTGCATCTCATGAAGAGGCAAAGGTAACCTATTATATCTGAGAGAAAGAAAGGAGGGAGATGAACATAGTGTGTATCAACAGACATATTTGATTTATGGTGAAACTTCTTCCACTTCATTGAAAAGTGAAAGGGAAGGAGAAAGCTAAGGGGAAGGGAATACAGAAATTGTGAGGAAAAGGGGTAAAACAAGGGGAGGAACTTTAAGGTGGGGGAGGGATCCTAAAAAGGGAGGGCTGTGAAAAGCAAGTGTTCACCAGTTTAATACTGGGTAGGGGGGTAAGAGGGAAGGAAAGGGGAAAAGCATAAGCAGGGGTTAATAGGATGGCAAGCAATATAGAATTAGTCCTTCTAACCATAAATGTGAATGGGGCAAACTGCCTCATAAAGAGGAAGCAGTTAGCAGACTGGATTAAAAATCAGAATCCTAATTTATGTTGTTTACAGGAAACACACCTGAAACAGGGTGATACATTCAAACTAAAAGTAAAAGGGTGGAGCAGAATATATTATGCTTCAGGCAAAACCAAAAAAGCAGGAGTAGCCATCCTCATCTCAGATCAAGCAAAAACAAAAATTGATCTAATTAAAAGTGATAAGGAAGGGCATTATATCCTGCTAAAGGGTAGCATCTATAATGAAGCAGTATCAATATTAAACATATATGCACCAAGTGGTGCAGCATCTAAATTCTTAAAAGAGAAATTAAGAGAGCTGCAAGAGGAAATAGACAGCAAAACTATAATAGTGGGAGATCTCAACCTTGCACTCTCAGAATTAGATAAATCAAACCACAAAATAAATAAGAAAGAAGTCAAAGAGGTAAATAGAATACGAGAAAAGTTTGATATGATAGATCTTTGGCAAAAGCTAAATGGAGACAGAAAGGAGTATACTTTCTTCTCAGCAGTTCATGGAACCTATACAAAAATCGATCATATACTAGGGCATGAAAACCTCAAAATCAAATGCAGTAAGGGAAAAATAGTAAATTGATGCTTTTCAGATCACAATGCAATCAAAATAACATTTAATAAAAAGCCAGGGGAAAATAGACCAAAAAATAATTGGAAACTAAATAATCTTATACTAAAGAATGATTTGGTAAAACAGCAAACCAGAGAAATAATTAATAACTTCACCCCAAGAAAATGACAATAATGAGACATCATACCAAAATGTGTAGGATACAGCCAAAGCAGTAATAAGGGGAAGTTTTATATCTCTACAGGCCTACTTGCATAAAATAGAGAAAGAGAGGGCCAACGAATTGGGCTTACAGCTAAAATTGCTAGAAAAGGAACAAATTAAACACAAACACAGACAAACACAAAACTTGAAATTCAAAAAATAAAAGGTGAGATTAATAAAATTGAAAGTAAAAGAACTATTGAATTAATTAATAAAACAAAGAGTTGGTTCTTTGAAAAAACCAACAAAATAGACAAACCCTTAGTAAACCTGATTAAAAAAAGGAAAGAGAAAAAGCAAATTGTTAGTCTTGAAAATGAAAAGGGTGAACTCACCATTAATGAAGAGGAAATTAGAACAATAGTTAGGAGCTACTTTGCTCAACTTTATGCCGATAAATTTGATAACTTAAATGAAATGGAAGAATACCTTCAAAAATATAGCTTGCCCAGATTAACAGAAGAAGAAGTAAGTAGTCTAAATAGTCCCATCTCAGAAAAAGAAGTAGAACAAGCTATTAACCAACTTCCTAAGAAAAAGTCCCCAGGACCAGATGGATTTACAGGTGAATTCTACCAAACATTTAAAGAACAACTAACTCCAATGCTATGTAAACTATTTGAAAAAATAGGGATTGAAGGAGTCCTACCAAATTCCTTCTATGACACAGACATGGTACTGATACCTAAACCAGGTAGATCGAAAACTGAGAAAGAAAACTATAGACCAATTTCCTTAATGAATATTGATGGTAAAATCTTAAATAAGATATTAGCAAATAGACTTCAGAAAATCATCCCCAGGATAATACACTATGACCAAGTGGGATTTATACCAGGAATGCAGAGCTGGTTCAGTATTAGGAAAACTATTAGTATAATTGACCATATTAATAATCAAATTAATAAAAACCATGTGATCATCTCAATAGATGCAGAAAAAGCATTTGATATAATCCAACATCCATTCCTACTAAAAACACTTGAGAGTATAGGAATAAATGGACTATTCCTTAAAATGATAACGAGCATATATTTAAAACCTTCAGTAAATATCACATGTTGTGGCGATAAACTAGAACCTTTCCCTGTAAGATCAGGAGTGAAACAAAGTTGCCCACTATTACCATTACTATTCAATATAGTACTAGAAACTCTAGCCTTGGCAATAAGAGCCGAGAAAGAGATTCAAGGATTTAGAGTAGGAAATGAGGAAATCAAATTATCACTTTTCCCAAAGGACATGATGGTATACTTAAAGAACCCCAAAGACTATGCTAAAAAGCTATAAGAAATAATTCAGAATTTTAGCAAAGTTGCAGGATACAAAATAAATCCACATAAATCCTCAGCATTTTTATACATTACCAACACAATCCAATAGCAAGAGATAAAAAGAAAAATTCCATTCAAAATAACGGTCGATAGTATAAAATATTTGGGAATATATCTACCAAAGGAAAGTCAGGAATTATATGAGCAAAATTACAAAACACTTGCCACAAAAATAAAGTCAGATTTAAATAATTGGAAAGACATTCAGTCCTCTTGGATAGGACGAGCGAATATAATTAAGATGGCAATATTCCCTAAACTAATCTATTTATTTTGTATTATACGAATCAGACTTCCAAGAAAGTATTTAAATAACCTAGAAAAAATAACAGAATTCATATGGAACAACAAAAGGTCAAGAATTTCAAGGGAAGTAATGAAAAAAAAATTAAGTGAAGGTGGTCTAGCTGTACCTGATCTAGAACAGTATTATAAAGCAACAGTCACCAAAACCATTTGGTATTGGCTAATAAATAGACTAATTGATCATTGGCAAAGGTTAGGTTCACAGGGCAAGATAGTGAATAAAAATAGCAATCTAGTGTTTGACAAACCCAAAGATCCCAAATTTTGGGATAAGAATTCATTATTTGACAAAAACTGCTGGGAAAACTGGAAATTACTATGACAGAAACTAGGCATGGACCCACATTTAACACCACATACTAAGATTAGATCAAAATGGGTCCAAGATTTAGGCATAAAGAACGAAATCATAAATAAATTGGAGGAACATGGGATGGTTTACCTCTCAGACTTGTGGAGGAGGAAGGAGTTTGTGTCCAAGGAAGAAGTAGAGACCATTATTGATCACAAAATAGAAAATTTTGATTACACCAAATTAAAAAGTTTCTGCACAAACAAAACTAATGCAAACAAGATTAGAAGGGAAGTAACAAATTGGGAAAACATTTTTACAGTTAAAGGTTCTGATAAAGGCCTCATCTCCAAAATATACAGAGAATTGATTTTAATTTATAAGAAATCAAGCCATTCTCCAATTGATAAATGGTCAAAGGATATGAACAGACAATTTTCAGATGATGAAATTAAAACTATTTCCACTCATATGAAAGAGTGTTCCAAATCACCATTGATCAGAGAAATGCAAATTAAGAGAACTG
Organism: Sminthopsis crassicaudata; assembly: GCF_048593235.1. Classification (NCBI taxonomy): domain Eukaryota; kingdom Metazoa; phylum Chordata; class Mammalia; order Dasyuromorphia; family Dasyuridae; genus Sminthopsis; species Sminthopsis crassicaudata. The sequence continues at coordinate 359,785,864 of NC_133619.1, read as the reverse complement.
GAAGATATCATTACACACCTGTCAGATTGGCTAAGCTGACAGGAACAAATAACAATGAATGTTGGAGGGGCTGTGGGAAAACTGGGACACTGATGCATTGTTGGTGGAGTTGTGAAAGAATCCAACCATTCTGGAGAGTAATCTGGAATTATGCCCCAAAAGTTATCAAAATGTGCATACCCTTTTACCCATCCATACTACTACTGGGCTTATATCCCAAGGAAATACTAAAGAAGGGAAAGGGACCTGTATGTGCCAAAATGTTTGTGGCAGCTCTTTTCATAGTGGCTAGAATCTGGAAGATGAATGGATGTCCATCAATTGGAGAATGGTTGGGTAAATTATGGTATATGAATATTATGGAATATTATTGTTCTGTAAGAAATGACCAACAGGAGAAATACAGAGAGGCTTGGAGAGACTTACATCAACTGATGCTAAGTGAAACGAGCAGAATCAGAAGATTATTATACACTTCAACAATGATACTGTATGAGGCTGTATGTTGATGGAAGTGGATATCTTCAACATAGAGAAGAGCTAATCCAATTCCAATTGATTAATGATGGAAAGAATCAGCTACATCCAGAAAAGGAACAATGGGAAATGAGTGTAAACTGTTATTTTTGCCTTCTGAATCCAATTCTTCCTGTGCAACAAGCAATTCGGTTCTACACACATATATTGTATCTAGAATATACTGTAATATATTTAACATTTATAAGACTGCCTGCCATCTGGGGGAGGTGGTTGGGGGAGGAAGGGAAAAAATCTGAATAGAAGCAAGTGCAAGGGATAATGTTGTAAAAAAATTGCCCATGCATATGTACTGTCAAAAAAAAAAGTTATAATTATAAAATAAAATTAAAATTAAAAAAAAAAAAGAAGTGTATAATGATCTTCTGGTTCTGCTCGTTTCACTTAGCATCAGTTGATGTAAGTCTCTCTAAGCCTCTCTGTATTTCTCCTGTTGGTCATTTCTTAGAGAAAAATCATATTCCATAACATTCATATACCATAATTTACCCAACCATTCTCCAATTGATGGACATCCATTCAACTTCCAGCTTCTATCCAATATGAAAAAGGCTGCCACAAACATTTTGGCACATACAGGTCCCTTTCCCTTCTTTAGTATTTCCTTTGGATATAAGCCCAGTAGTAGTATGGCTGGGTCAAAGGGTATGGACATTTTGATAACATTTTGGGCATAATTCCAGATTGCTCTCCAGAATGGTTGGATTCTTTCACAACTCCACCAACAATGCATCAGTTTCCCAGTTTTCCCACAGGCCCTCCAACATTCATTGTTATTTGTTCCTGTCATCTTAGCCAATCTGACAGGTGTGTAATGATATCTCCCAGTTCTCTTAATGTGCATTTCTCTGATCAATAGTGATTTGGAACACTCTTTCATATGAGTGGAAATAGTTTTAATTTCATCATCTGAAACTTGTCTGTGCATATCCTTTGACCATTCATCAATTGGAGAATGGCTTAATTTCTTATAAATTAAAGTCAGTTCTCTGTATATTTTGGCGATGAGGCCTTTATCAGAACCTTTAACTGTAAAACTGTTTTCCCAATTTGTTATTTCCCTTCTAATCTTGTTTGCATTAGTTTTGTTTGTGCAGAAACTTTTTAATTTGGTGTAATCAAAATTTTCTATTTTGTGATCAATAATGGTCTCTAGTTCTCCCTTGGACAGAAACTCCTTCTTCCTCCATAAGTTTGAGAGATAAACCATCCCATGTTCCTCCAATTTATGTATGAGGTCCTTCTTTATGCCTAACTCTTGGACCCATTTTGATCTTATCTTAGTATGTGGTGCTAAATGTGGGTTCATGCCAAGTTTCTGTCATAGTAATTTCCAGTTTTCCCAGCAGTTTTTGTCAAATAATGAATTCTTATCCCAAAATTTGGGATCTTTGGGTTTGTCAAACACTAGATTGCTATTTTTATTCACTATCTTGCCCTGTGAACCTAACCTATGCCACTGATCAACTAGTCTATTTCTTAGCCAATACCAAATGGTTTTGGTGACTGTTGCTTTATAATACAGTTCTAGATCAGGTACAGCTAGACCACCTTCACTTAATTTTTTTTCATTACTTCCCTTGAAATTCTCGACCTTTTGTTGTTCCATATGAATGCTGTTGTTATTTTTCTAGGTCATTAAAATAGTTTCTTGGAAGTCTGATTGGTATAGCAAATAAATAAATTAGTTTAGGAAGTATTGACATCTTAATTATATTCGCTCGTCCTATCAAAGAGCACTAAATGTCTTTCCAATTATTTAAATCTGACTTTATTTTTGTGGCAAGTGTTTTGTAATTTATCTCATATAATTCCTGACTTTCCTTTGGTAGATATATTCCCAAATATTTTATACTATCGACCGTTATTTTGAATGGAATTTTTCTTTTTATCTCTTGCTACTGGATTGTGTTGGTAATGTATAAAAATGCTGAGGATTTATTTTGTATCCTGCAACTTTTCTAAAATTTGAATTATTTCTAATAGCTTTTTAGCATAGTCTTTGGGGTTCTTTAAGCATACCATCATGTCATCTGGGAAAAGTGATGATTTGATTTCCTCATTTCCTACTCTAATTCCTTGAATCTCTTTCTCGGCTCTTATTGCCAAGGCTAGAGTTTCTAGTATTATATTGAATAGTAATGGTGATAGTGGGCAAGCTTGTTTCACTCCTGATCTGAAAGGGAAAGGTTCTAGTTTATCGCCACAACATATGATGTTTACTGAAGGTTTTAAATATATGCTCGTTATTATTTTAAGGAATAGTCCATTTATTCCTATACTCTCAAGTGTTTTTAGTAGGAATGGATGTTGGATTTTATCAAATGCCTTTTCTGCATCTATTGAGATGATCATATGGTTTTTATTATTTTGATTATTAATATGGTCAATTATACTAATAGTTTTCCTAATATTAAACCAGCCCTGCATTCCTGGTATAAATCCCACTTGGTCATAGTGTATTATCCTGGGGATGATTTTCTGAAGTCTATTTGCTAATATCTTATTTAAGATTTTAGCATCACTATTCATTAAGGAAATCGGTCTCTAGTTTTCTTTCTCAGTATTCGATCTACCTGGTTTAGGTATCAGTACCATGTCTGTGTCATAGAAGGAATTTGGTAGGACTCCTTCAATCCCTATTTTTTCAAATAGTTTACATAGCATTGGAGTTAGTTGTTCTTTATATGTTTGGTAGAATTCACCTGTAAATCCATCTGGTCCTGGGGACTTTTTCTTAGGAAGTTGGTTAATAGCTTGGTCTATTTCTTTTTCTGAGATGGGACTATTTAGACTACTTACTTCTTCCTCTATTAATCTGGGCAAGCTACATTTTTGAAGGTATTCTTCCATTTCATTTAAGTTATCGAATTTATCGGCATAAAGTTGAGCAAAGTAGCTCCTAACTATTGTTCTAATTTCCTCTTCATTAGTGGTGAGTTCACCCTTTTCATTTTCAAGACTAACAATTTGCTTTTTCTCTTTCCTTTTTTTAATCAGGTTTACTAAGGGTTTGTCTATTTTGTTGGTTTTTTCAAAGAACCAACTCTTTGTTTTATTAATTAGTTCAATAGTTTTTTACTTTCAATTTTATTAATCTCACCTTTTATTTTTTGAATTTCAAGTTTTGTGTTTGTCTGTGTTTGTGTTTAATTTGTTCCTTTTCTAGCAATTTTAGCTGTAAGCCCAATTCGTTGGCCCTCTCTTTCTCTATTTTATGCAAGTAGGCCTGTAGAGATATAAAACTTCCCCTTATTACTGCTTTGGCTGTATCCTACACATTTTGGTATGATGTCTCATTATTGTCATTTTCTTGGGGTGAAGTTATTAATTATTTCTCTGGTTTGCTGTTTTACCAAATCATTCTTTAGTATAAGATTATTTAGTTTCCAATTATTTTTTGGTCTATTTTCCCCTGGCTTTTTATTAAATGTTATTTTGATTGCATTGTGATCTGAAAAGCATCAATTTACTATTTTTCCCTTACTGCATTTGATTTTGAGGTTTTCATGCCCTAGTATATGATCGATTTTTGTATAGGTTCCATGAACTGCTGAGAAGAAAGTATACTCCTTTCTGTCTCCATTTAGCTTTTGCCAAAGATCTATCATATCAAACTTTTCTAGTATTCTATTTACCTCTTTGACTTCTTTCTTATTTATTTTGTGGTTTGATTTATCTAATTCTGAGAGTGCAAGGTTGAGATCTCCCACTATTATAGTTTTGCTGTCTATTTCCTCTTGCAGCTCTCTTAATTTCTCTTTTAAGAATTTAGATGCTGCACCACTTGGTGCATATATGTTTAATATTGATACTGCTTCATTATAGATGCTACCCTTTAGCAGGATATAATGCCCTTCCTTATCACTTTTAATTAGATCAACTTTTTGTTTTTGCTTGATCTGAGATGAGGATGGCTACTCCTGCTTTTTTGGTTTTTCATGAAGCATAATATATTCTGCTCCACCCTTTTACTTTTAGTTTGAATGTATCACCCTGTTTCAGGTGTGCAGCCTGTAAACAACATATAGTAGGATTCTGACTTTTAATCCAGTCTGCTAACTGCTTCCTCTTTATGAGGCAGTTTGCCCCATTCACATTTATGGTTAGAAGGACTAATTCTATATTCCTTGCCATCCTACTAACCCCTGCTTATGCTTTTCCCCTTTCCTGCCCTCTTACCCTCCTAACCAGTATTAAACTGGTGAACACCTCTTGCTTTTCACAGCCCTCCCTTTTTAGGATCCCTCCCCCACCTTAAAGTTCCTCCCCTTATTTTACCCCTTTTCCTCACAATTTCTGTATTCCCTTCCCCTTAGCTTACTCCTTCCCTTTCACTTTTCAATGAAGTGGAAGAAGTTTCACCATAAATCGAATATGTCTATTGATACACACTATGTTCATCTCCCTCCTTTCTTTCTCTCAGATATAATAGGTTACCTTTGCCTCTTCATGAGATGCAGTACCACCACTTTACACTTTTTTGTGATATAATTTTCTTTCCACCTCTAATTTCTAAGACAAATTGTACATATGTCCTTTACATATTTTTTTTGGCAGAAGTATAGTTCTCAAGATTTATTTTTACCTTTTTAGAAATCTCTTGAGTTCTGTATTTGAAGATCAAACCTTTTATGTAGGTCTGGTTTTTTCATCAAAAATAGATGGAATTTATTTATTTCGTTAAATGTCCATCTTCTTCCCTGGTAAATGATGCTCATTCTTGCTGGGTAAGTTATTCTTGTCTACATACCAATTTCCTTAGCCTTTCGGAATATAATGTTTCAGGCCCTTCATTCTTTTAATGTGGATGCTCCTAGATCCTGGGTTATCCTTATTGTGGCTCCTCCATATCTGATTTGCTTTTTTCTAGCAGCTTCCAATATCTTTTCCTTTGTCTGATGGTTCTTGAAATTGGCCACTATATTTCTTGGCGTTTTGATTTTAAGGTCCCTTTCAGTAGGTGATCGATGAATTTTTTCAATATATATTTTACCTTCTGTTTCCAGAACGTCTGGGCAGTTCTCTTTGATAATTTCCTCAAAAATGGTGTCCAAGCTCTTTTTTTCCTCACATTTTTCAGGGAGTCAGATTATTCTCAAATTGTCTCTCCTGGATCTGTTTTCCAGGTCTGTTGTCTTTCTAGTAAGGTACTTGACATTCTTTTCAATTGTTTCATTTCTCTTGGTTTCTCCTTGAATCATTCATTTCTACTTGTACCAGTCTAATTTTCAATGATGTATTTTCTTCACTCACTTTTTTATATCTCTTTTTAATTGTCCAATTGAGTTTTTATCTTCTATGGAATTTTTTTCCATTTTATCCATTTTATTTTTTAGAGAGCTGTTTTCTTTTTCTAGCTCACTAATCCTGTTTTCCTTGGAGTTGTTTACCTTTTCCAGCTCACTAATCTTGTTTCTCAATGATTTGATTTCTTTATCCACTCTGTCTTTGAATGCATGGGATGACTTCTCCAGGCTCTCTTGCCAAGCTTCCCTTTCCTTTTCCCATTTCTCTTCCAGCTCTCTTGTGAGACCCTTTTTGATGTCCTCTAGGAGATTCTTTTGTATTGAGGAGCAGCTCATATCCCTCTTAGGGGATTCATCTGGGGACAGTCTGTTTTTAGTCTCCTCAGTGTTTGAAGTCTGCTCTCTCTCCATACAAAAGCTGTCAATGGTTAGAGCCCTTTTGAATTTTTTGTTCATTTTGTCAGAGTAGGAAAGGAAAAAAACAAATTGACAAGAGAAACAATTGGTCTGTTTTGCGGGGGATGGCGCTGGATGGTATTAATGGGCTTCCTCTACAGACTGGGGGTAGGGCAGCAGAGAGCCACTAACAGAACAGCAATGACTGTACTGAGTCTGCTCTCTGAGGCTCTGAGAACGCACTGAATCAGTCCAGGTGTGGGTTGGGTGTTGCCGGGTTCTTAGAGATGCTGGCTTTCCGTGGTTTTAATCTTCACCTCCGGTGTTTACACCCTCTCCACTTATCCTAGCTTGCTGCCAAGAAGGAGTATCCACACTGGGGAAAAAGTCTTTTTGCAGAAATGGCAGAGATCGTACCCCTCCCCTTCAGGTCTGAGCTATTTGAGCTGCCTGTCTCGCTCTGGCTTGCCTGCCCTCAGTCTGAGCCCAGTCTGATTGACCCTCCCCCAAGCAAACACAAACCTTTTCTGGCGACTTTCAGGGATGTCTTCTCTTGGTGATTATTTGTGGGTTTCTTTCGGGGTCAAGCATTAAGTCTGAGGCTTGTCATGAAGTAAGTTCTGAGAGAAAATGCAGAGCTCAAGCAGCTGTCTGCCTCCACGCCGCCATCTTCCATTATACACTTCAACAATGATACTGTATGAGGATGTATTCCGATGGAAGTGGATATCTTCAACATAGAGAAGAGCTAATCCAATTCCAATTAATCAATGATGGAAAAAAACAGCTACATCCAGAAAAGGAACACTGGGAAATGAGTGTAAACTGTTATTTTTACCTTCTGAATCCAATACTTCCTGTGCAACAAGAAATTCGGTTCTACACACATATATTGTATCTAGAATATATTATAATGTATTTAACATGTATAAGACTGCCTGCCACCTGGGGGAAGGGGTTGGGAGAGGAAGGGAAAAAATCTGAACAGAAGTAATTGTAAGGGATAATGTTGTAAAAAATTACCCATGCATGTGTACTTCCAAAAATTTTTATAATTATAAAATAAAATAAAAAAACAAACAAACAAAAAATGAGGCTATTAAAGGGATAAGAGCAGAAAGTAGTTGTAGGAATTGAGTAAACCACACTGGTTCCTTCTTGTGATTCAATTATTGTCTAGTTCAATTTCTGTCCTCTAAGAAATGTTATTCAGTTGTGGAAATTGGGAGAAAAACTTATTGTATTGTTTTAACCCAGTTTTGTAGGACTGAGAAACCAGACTACCTCTTCATGATACTTAAAACTCATAATTCCTGTTCTAGGTTATGATGAACAGAAATCCAATCATGTCAAAAGACTAATACAATGAGTTTTCTCACAATTGTACACTTCAAGTAACCCATGTTTTATCCCAAAACTGCCTACATGCTTATCAGTTGGTCACTGTTCCCACATTCCTTTGCTTATTGACAAAAATCAATATAACCTAATGTTGCATTGCCTCATTTTAATTAATTAACTATATTTTATTAATTGTTTTTTTAATATTCCCTTATATTTGGAATTTAGGAGTAAGCTTAGAATGTGGCAAATCTTACTTAATAAATTAATATTCTTTGAAGATTGAAAAAAAAAGAAAATTACTATAAGAGGAGAAATATAGAGTTTACTTTCAGAAAAGAATATTGAAACATAAAAACCTTTCCTACCACAAAAAATAACAGTAAGTGATTACCTGTCCAAAAAAGAATTCACATAAGAGCTCAAAAACGCCTTTAGTAATCAATTAAAAGAGATTAAGGAAAAAAGTAAAAACTAAAAAAAAAAATCTAAGAAAATTATGAAAAGAAATGCAGTCAATTAGAAAAGGATATAGAATGTTTTAAAAAAGAAAATGACTTCTTGAAAATGAGAAATGGGCAAGGGGAAACTAATGAAAGTATGAGACAAAGAAAAAATAAAACAAAATATAAGGAATTAAAAAATAAAATATGTAGGACTTTTCCCTTTTTTATCATTTCTTTGGAACTCATGACTAGTTGATGCACTGTTGGATCAAAGGGCATATACAGTTTGATAGCCCATTGGTCATAGTTCCAAATTGCTATCTTGAATGGTTGGATCAGGTTCACAGCTCCACCAACAATGTATTAGCATCCCAATTTTCCCACTCCAAAATTTATCATTAGCTTTTCCTATCATATTGGACAATCTGAGAGATGTGAAATAGAACCTCAATGTAATCATGCATTTCTGTAATCAATAGTGCTTTAGAGCATTTTCTCTATATGATTATAAATGGTTTTAATTTCTATTTCTGAAAATTATCTGTTCAGTGTGTAGCAAAGATGGCAGGCAGGAGTGACATCTTTTTCTGAGGTCTCCCTAATATCCCTCAAATTAAAAGCAAATCAGGCATTTGAACTAGTTTTGGAGCGACACAAACCACAAATATTTGAAGTATAAGAAAATTCCAGCAGAAGATAATTTGGTGCATCTTGAGAAAAAGTCTGTTTTGATCAGGCATGGAGGGAGCCTGGCTCAGCACTAGCAGCACCTATGCACAGGCACTTCAGTACAAGCAGTGCAGAGATCTAGGGTGGTCTAGTATCTAACATGGCAGGAAATCTAGAGCAGTACTGGCTACTCTGTCCTTGTTGCAAACCACTAGATCAGAAGATTAGTGGTAAGACATCTAAGACAAATAGAAATAGTAAATAGTGAGCCCCTAAACTCCAGAATATCGAGGACCTTACCATGAATATCCATCACTAGAAGTTAGTCAGCAAAAACTGAGCATAGCCACTGTCATCTATAGAGCAAGCTTTGTCGATCTCCCTTTTTCTCTAAAAGCACACCAAAATCTTTTACAACAATGAACAAAAAAGCAAAAAGAACTCTGAACATAGATAGTTTTTATGGAGAAAGAGAACAGCATATTTAAAACCATGAGGACAATAAAAGCAGATTGTATTCAGATGAAGCCCCAAAGGGTGATATGAATTGGCTTATATCTCACAATCCTCTCTTAGAATAATTCAAAAAGGATCTTAAAAGAAAGTTAGATGAAAATGGGGAAAGGAAATGAGAACTTTGCAAGAGGGTTTGAAAATGGAAACAAATTAGCTGAAGAAAATTCCATTCAAAATAGATTTAGTGAAATAAAAACAAAACAAAACATATAATTCCTTAAAAATAGATTTGACAAAAGGAAAAAAAAAAACACAACTCTTTGGAAAACAGAATTTGTGAAATGGAAAAAATGCATAAAAGAAAACAACACATTTAAAAATTTTATTGCCCAAATACAAAGGGAGCTTTAAAAAAAGGTAACTGAAGAAAATAATTCACTAAATATTAGACATGAAAAAATGGAAATGAATGACTCTATGAGACATCAAAAATCAATCAAACAAAAACAAAAAAAGAGAAAAATAGAAGAAAATATAAAATATTTCATTGGGAAAACAACTGATATGGAAAATAGATCTAGTAATGTCAACCTAAGGATTATTGGGCTTCCTGAAAACCATGATGATAAAAAGAATCTAGACAAAATCTTTCAGGAAATCATCAAAGAAAACTTTGCTGGTGTGCTAGACACAGAAGATAAAATAGCCATTGAAACAATTCACCGATCACCTCCTAAAAGAGACTTCAAAATGAAAACTCCAAGGAATATTATAGCTTAATTTCAGAATTATTAGGAAAAGGAACAAATATTGCAAGCAGCTAGAAAGAAACAATTCAAATATCAAGGAGCCAGAATCAGAATTATACAGGTCCTAGCAGCTTCCATCTTAAAGCTCTGAAGAGTATGGAGTCTGATATTCTGAAAGGCAAAGGACATTGTACAGCAGAAAACAATCAACAAGTTATCTAAATTAAGTTCAAGGAATAACATGGATATTCCATGATAGAGGTGGATTGCATTTGTTTCTGAGGAGAAGATCAGAGATGAACCAAAATTTGATCTTCAAATACAAAACTCAAGAGTAGCATAAAAAAAAACAAAAAAACAAAAAAACTCTTGAGAATTATATTATCTCTATTATGGGTAATCTCAGAGAGTGCAGCTATAATTTGATTTTAGTGTGATAACAGAAAAACTAAACTAAAAGGGGAAAAGGAATCATACTGGAAAAAGAATAAAGTGGAGGAAAAATGAAGGAAATTATACCTCATGAAGAGACAAAAAAAATATTATAATTGAGAGAAAGGAGGGAGTGGATGAACATTGTGTGAATCTTACTCTTATCAGATTTTACTCAAAGAGAGATATTAGACATATCTATTTCATAGAAAAACTTTTTTCATCTTATAAGGAAGTAGGGGGTGGGGAAAGGGAAAAGTAAAGAGTGAGACTAATAGAAAACAGAAGTAGTATGGAAAAGGTATGACAAAGGGGAAGGGGCTGTAAAAAAAGGAGGGCTATTTGAGGGAGGTGATGGTCAGAGTCCAAATACTGGGGAACAGGGAAATGAGGAAAAGAAAGAGAAAAGCATAAATTAGTGTGACTATTATGGCAGAAAATAAAGAATTAGTCATTTTAACTATGAATGCGAATGGGATGAACTTTTCTACAAAACAGAATTAGATAGTGTTAGGGTTACTAAGTGAGAACTCAGGTTTTCTGGACAATTACAAGGTGAGAACTCAGGTTGACTTGATAGAGGGGGCAAGCTCATTGGCTGGGGTGGTTCTTCCCAGAAGCCCTTGCATTATCCCACGCCCATTCTCTGGGAGAATAAAAGAGAGGACTCTCAGAGATAAAAAGAAGACTCTGATTTGCATCAGGCTTGACGGGGCTCTCTGCAGGAAGGGAAGTCACTTCTTTGGACAAGAGTTAACAGCAACTGCCTGGAGACAACGGTTCGTTACAGGAAGAAGAATCTGTCTGAGAGATTTGAGTAGACACAGCAGATCTCTTCCCAGAGAGCGATCCAGCAGCTTCTGGAGACGATAGCTCGCTACATTTGGCGCCCAACGTGGGGCTGTTTTTCATTCCCTGTGGCAAAACTGTCCATTCATATCTTTTATAAGGCTCAGCCAAATTAACACTAGGCACTGAAAAAGCAAATCTTTTCATATCCTCCTTATCTAGAGGAATAGAATAGAAACAATCCTTAATGTCTATAACCCATAGAGGCCATTCTCTTGGCAACTGAGTAGGAGATGGAAGTCCAGGCTGAAGAGTTCCCATAGTTTCCATCTGTTCATTTACTCTTCTTAGATCAGTTATCATCCTCCATTTTCCAGATTTCTTTTTCACCACAAATACTGGGGAATTCCAAGGACTTAGAGAAGGCCGCAAGTGTCCTTGGTCAAGTTGTTCTTGCACTATGTCTAATAAGGCCTGAATTTTATCACTTCTTAAGGGCCACTGTTCTACCCACACTGGTGAGTCAGTCTTCCACTGAATAGGAACTGGTGAAAGTGCAGGTAGGCCTTCAACAGCAGCCCTGCCTAAAAAGCCGAAGTGCTTATTTGTAATCCTATCTGCTGTAAAATGTCTCTTCCCCACAGATTGATGGGGATTTTTTCAACCACAAAAGGAGTAAAAGCTCCTGTTTCTCCTTCAAATACCCATCTCAAAGGCCTAGCACTAACTTCTGCTGCTATTGATCCTCCCACCCCAGACATATAGGTGTCTGCTTTAATCTTTGGCCAGTGACCGGGCCAATTGGCACCTCTAATAACTGTATGATCTGCACCCGTGTCTACCAATCCTTCAAATGGTATTCCGTTTATATAAATAGTAAGCATAGGTCGGTCAGCTGTCACAGCTGCTGTCCAATATATTCCTGGATTTTGTTCATTGGAGTCAAAATCTAGGCGACTATCACTAGGTTGCTTATTAGGGGTCCGTAACAATAAGCCTGATGCTACTACTTCTCCTGGTTGATAAATCACACGTTGTCTGCCTGTGTTAGTGACTGGGATATTAGATACACGTTCTCCAGTCTCCCACATCAGTGTATGGATGGACACTGTTTTGTAGGCACTCTCAGAAGGTGAAATGGTCAAGCCTACTGTGCCTGGAGGCAAAGGATCCATAGGCTCAACAGGAACAGATTTCACTTCTCCAGGGAGTATCTCGGTAGTCTCTACTGCACACAACTCTATTTTTCCTAATTTCAATCCCTTTCTTCCATCTGATTGCCTTTTGGCTGATTGATCGTGTCTTAAAATTCTCTGGATGTAACCTGGGCTGCCATCATGCCCCACTTGGGGGCCTGAAGCTGGGCCCCACCTGTCATTTCCCTGTGTCAATCTACATTCAGAGGCCCAGTGGAGGCCCTTGTGACATTTTGGACATGGAGTTTTAGGTCTTCTCTCACCCTGTCTTCTCACTGTATCTCCATATCTACACTGAGCTCTTAGATGCCCAATTTTTCCACATTGAAAACATCGCCGAGTTTCTCTAGAAGGCCCTTGCCATGAGGGACCCTGTCTTTCCACATTCATCATTGTCCGGGTGTAAAAAGCATTTGTTCCCACTGTAGCACAACGTCTTATGATCTCCTCTAAAAAAAAAAAAGACAGCAAAGCAAACCAGATCTCAGATCAAGTAAAAGCAAAAATACGTATAATTAACAGAGATAAGGAAGGAAACTATATATTGCTAAAGGTACCGTAGATAATGAAACAATATTGATACTAAATATATATGCACCAAGTGGTATAGCATAGGTATGATAAACCTTTGTATAAAATTGAATGCATCCAGAAAGAGTTCACTTTTTTCTTAGTGGTTCATGAAATCTGTATAAAAACTGATCTTATATTTAGGGCATAAAGACCTCACAAATAAATTGCAGAAAGGCAGAAATAATAAATGTTGGGCTGGGGAAATTCCACTACCCCTGGTGAGCCTCTCACTATACAGAAGAAAGGCTGCCCTGGGTTGTGCCCCTGCTGTGTGTGACTGCCCCCCACCACAAGCCCCTCACTGCCGAATGCCTCAAAGAGCTGTGTTATGGTCTGCACTAGGTCACTTCGGGTCCTGGGTGAGCACAGTCAGATCCTTTCAGGCTCTGGCGTCCCTCAGTGTACCCACTACCCCAGGCTCCAACTTCTCTGCTGGTCCCCTACTCTGCCACCAAAGGAAAGCAGTCAGGCTACAGCAGAGAGCTCCATGTAAACTTTCCAACTGCAGAAGCCACCCTGCTCCTATCTCTTTCCCTGTTCTGTGCTGGTCTGCTCCCGCCCCCTCAGGTCAAACGTTTTCTGTTGATATTCCAGATTCTCTTCCGCTGGCAAATTTTTGTATTTCCAATCTTAATGGGTTTTACCCATCAAGCACTGTTTTTGAGGCTGAATTAAATACTTGATTGAAAGGGAATTAGAGAGCTTAGAAAGTTCCATCTAGCTTCTCTGCCATCTTGGCTCCACCCCCTGCCAAATGTATTTTTAAGGAGTTGTTTTACTGTTTCCTTTTCCAAACTCTTCTGCATAACTTTCATTTTATTTTCTCAATTTTCTTCTAACCCTGTTTTAACAACCTTTTTTGAATTCTTGCAAAAGAATAATTTGAGTTGGAGATCAATTTATATCCCCCTTTGAGGTTTCATCTGTAGGCATTTTAATTTTGTGTCCTCATGGTTTTGGTTCTGTTCTTCCCTGTCTTCATAATAATTATCTATGGTTAGAGCTCCTTTTGCTTTATTTGTTCATTTTAAAAGGTTGAGATCTGCTCCTTTGTCATAGGGGAGATTGTCCCAAGCTTCCTCTACAAGGTAATAGGATCTTCAATTTTCCCTAGTTCCCACTCAGTTTCTTTCAGAGATCTATCATATCTCTGAGATCCTATTAAACACCCTGATAAATCTTTTATTTTTTTATGCCAAGATTTATCAAATTCTGCAAGTGGGAAGTTGAAGCCTTTACTTGTTCACTGTTGATTTCATCCTGTATTTTATTTCATTCTTCCTTTTAGAATTTGGATGGTATGCTTTTTGATGCTTATATAGTTAATATTGAAATTAATTCACTGTCTATGCTTACTTTTAACAAGGTGTAATATTTCTGTTTATCTCTTTTAATTAGATCTATTTTTTGCTTTTCCTTTGTCTAAGATTATGATTTCTATCCCTGATTGTTTTTTTTTAACTTCAAATTCAGCTTAATAAATTCTGCCCCTTATTGGAATTATGCATGTATTTCTGTTTTAAGTATATTTCTTATAAACAATATATGGTTCTAATCTAGTTTATAATTCATTATCTCCTTTCGTGTTATGGGTGTATTCATCCCATTGGTATTCACAGTTATAAATAACTACCAGCTGCATTTTCATTCATACTGGGTTTTTTTTTTTTTTTTGTCTATACTTTTTTTCTTTTTTTTTATCATGCCCTTCCTCTAAAGCCTATTTTACTCTTAGTTACTGTTTTCTTTTTCTTGCTCAAAGTGAAAATATTTTATATTTATTGGGTCCCTTATGATTTTTATTTAATCTTTATGTGTTTCATACTTTTCTTGAGTCTTGTATTTAAAAGTCTATTTTTTGTTCAGCTTTGGTCTTTTTATCAGGAATTCTTGAAAGTTCTATATTTCATTAAATATTTATTTTCTTTTAAAGGATTATCCTGAATCTTTCTAGGGAAGTTATTTTTGGTTATAACTACATGATTTTTTGCCTTCCAGAATATAGATTGTAATTCCTTTGCTTGCAATTTTGTGAGCTCCAGCTCTGTGATATTTTCATTGTTTCATATAGCCTGAAGTATTTTGTATTTCACCTACATGTTATATAATTTGTCTATATTATTCCTGAGAATTTCCATTTTGGAATCTCACATGAGTGATGGATTCTTTCAATTGTATTATACCTTCTGTTTCCAAAATATCAGGGAAATTTATCTTGATAATTTCTTGAAATATGTTGCCTCAGCTCTTTTTTTTTCTTTTGTAGAATACTGTATCTTTCTTTTCTTTTCTATCTTTTTTTTTCAGGGAATATAATAATTCTGACATTATCTTTCTGCTTTCCATTTTCTAAGTAATTTCTTTTTTAATGAAACATCTCATTTTTTCTTCTATTTTATCAATCTTTTTACTTTGTTTTATTGTTTCTTAATATTTCATTTTTAAGGAATTGTTTTCTTCAGTTATCTTTCACATCTCTTTCTACCCACATTTGACTAATTCTGCTTTTAAGGAGTTATTTTCCTTAGTGAATTTTTTATATACTTTACTACTTGGCCACTTTTTAGAAGTATTTTTTTTTTACTTGACTTCTGGGTTTGATCTTCTGCATTAATATATTAAATTTTATGGTTAGGCATTCATTGTTTGCTCACTTATAAAAAATTCCATTTCTTGATTTGCAACTTTTTGTTAATGTTGGTCTTTGTTCCTGTCATATGATGGGAAGGGACTCCATCTCAAATTTTAGACTATTTCACACTGCTGTTCTCAGAATCAGCTCTGAGAATTTAGAAGTTTTGGGTGCTTCCAAGGTGGTTTAATCAAGAGACACAAAAAAGAGAAATAGAGAGAGGAAAGAGAGAGAAAAATAGAAGAGAGAGAGAGAGAGAGAGAGAGAGAGAGAGAGAGAGAGAGAGAGAGAGAGAGAGAGAGAGAGAGGCAGAGAGAGAGAGACAGACATAGACAGAGGGAGAGACAAAAACAAGTAGATACAGAGAAACTTTGAGACAGAGACAGAGAGAGAGACATAGAAAGGCTGAAATAGAGGGACAGATACAGAGACAGAAACATACAGAAAAAGACAAAGAAAGAGAGAAAGAGTGAAAGATAGAGAGACGAGGATTTTGTTGATGATGATGATAATAATGATGATAAGTGATATGTTAAAAGTCACCTTCCAAATGGGTACACAGATCTATTTGAATTGGATATACACATAACATATATTCATAGTTACATAGAGCATACAATAGATGTATTCTCAGGGAAAGGTAATATAATAGAATGCTCTAACAGGATTCAGGAAGGTCTGAATTTAAATATAGCTTTAGAAACTGATTAGCCCTATAACCTGGGCAAGAATTTAAGCTTTGTGTGTCTTAGTTGTTTGATCTGTAAAATAATAGTCATATACTTCCCAGCATTTTTCTCAGGATAAAATAATCTATTTAAAAATCCTTTATAAACTTTAAATTTCTATATAAATTTTATTATTGTTGTTGTTGCTATTATTATTATTATTATTATTATTATTATTATTATTATTATTATTATATTATAAAATATTGTCCTAGGAAGTCTTTCACTTTAGGAAAGTTAGGGCTCATAGTCTAAGAAAACAGTGCAAGAGAAAACAGGATTACAGGAGTATGGTAGCAATGAGCTTAAGATTCTCTCAAATAATCTTTGATTTTATAGCATAGGATTGTTGTTTTTTTCCCCAGTTTTTATTCTGCCTGCTGAGTTGGAAATTCCATGAGTCTACTGGGGCTAACTGTTAGAATGAGGTCAGAGGATTATGAAGATGAATCTTTTTTTTTTTAATTTTTTATTATATATATATTTTTATAATATTATCCCTTGTATTCATTTTTCAAAATTATCCCCCCCTCCCTCTATTCCCTCCCCCCGATGACAGGCAATCCCATACATTTTACATGTGTTACAATATAGTCTAGGTACAATACATGTGTGTGAATATCATTTTCTTGTTGCACAATAAAACATTAGAATCCGAAGGTACATGCAACCTGGGCAGACAGATATTAGTGCTAACAATTTACATTCACTTCCCCAGTGTTTCTTCTCTGGGTGTAGCTACCTCTGTCCATCATTGATCAACTGGAAGTGAGTTGGATCTTCTTTATGTTGAAGATTTCCACTTCCATCAGAATACATCTTCATACAGTATTGTTGTTGAAGTGTACAGTGATCTTCTGGTTCTGCTCATTTCACTCAGCATCAGTTGATTTAAGTCTCTCCAAGCCTCTCTGTATTCCTCCTGCTGGTCATTTCTTACAGAGCAATAATATTCCATAACCTTCATATACCACAATTTACCCAACCATTCTCCAACCGATGGACATCCATTCATCTTCCAATTTCTAGCCACAACAAAAAGAGCTGCCACAAACATTTTGGCACATATATGTCTCTTTCCGCTCTTTAGTATTTCTTTGGGATATAATCCCAGTAGTAGCGCTGCTGGGTCAAAGGGTATGCACGGTTTGATAACTTTTTGGGCATAATTCCAGATTGCTCTCCAGAATGGCTGGATTCTTTTGCAACTCCACCAGCAATGTATTAGTGTCCGAGTTTCCCCACATCCCCTCCAACATTCATCATTATTTGTTCCTGTCATCTTAGCCAATCTGACAGGTGTGTAGTGGTATTTCAGAGTGGTCTTAATTTGCATTTCTCTGATCAGTAGTGATTTGGAACACTCTTTCATGTGAGTGGATATAGTTTCAATTTCTTCCTCTGAGAATTGTCTATTCATATCCTTTGATCATTTATCAATTGGAGAATGGTTCGGTTTCTTATAAATTAGGGTCAGTTCTCTATATATTTTGGAAATGAGACCTTTGTCAGAACCTTTGTTTTTAAAAATATTTTCCCAATTTGTTACTTCCCTTCTAATCTTGTTTGCATTAGTATTATTTGTACAGAAACTTTTTAGTTTGATGTAATTAAAATCTTCTATTTTGTGATCAATAATGATCTCTAGTTCTCCTCTGGTCATAAATTCCTTCCTCCTCCACAAGTCTGAGAGGTAGATTATCCTCTGTTCCTCTAATCTATTTATTATCTCCCTCTTTATGCCTAAATCATGGACCCATTTTGATCTTATCTTGGTATATGGTGTTAAGTGTGGATCCATATCTAATTTCTGCCATACTAATTTCCAGTTTTCCCAACAGTTTTTTTCCGAATAATGAATTTTTATCCCTAATGTTGGAATCTTTGGGTTTGTCAAAGATTAGGTTGCTATATATGTATCCTTTTTTGTCCTTTGTATCTAATCTGTTCCACTGATCTACCGGTCTATTTCTTAGCCAATACCAAATGGTTTTGGTGACTGCTGCTATATAATATAGCTTTAGATCAGGTACACTTAGACCACCTTCCTCTGAGTTTTTTTTCATTAGTTCCCTTGCAATTCTCGACCTTTTATTCTTCCATATGAATTTTGTTGTTATTTTTTCTAGGTCATTGAAATAGTTTCTTGGGAGTCTGATTGGTATAGCACTAAATAAATAGATTAGTTTGGGGAGTATTGTCATCTTTATTATATTCGCTCGGCCTATCCAAGAGCACTGAATGTCTTTCCAATTATTTAAATCTGATTTTATTTTTGTGGCAAGTGTTTTGTAATTTTTCTCATATAATTCCTGACGTTTCTTTGGTAGATGGATTCCAAAATACTTTATACTCTCAACATTTGTTTGGAATGGAATTTCTCTTTGTATCTCTTGCTGTTGCATTTTGTTAGTGATATATAAAAATGTCGAGGATTTATGTGGATTTATTTTGTATCCTGCCACTTTGCTGAAATTTTGAATTATTTCTAGTAGCTTTTTAGCAGAGTCTTTGGGCTTCTCTAAGTATACCATCATGTCATCTGCAAAAAGTGACAGTTTAATTTCCTCATTTCCTACTCTAATTCCTTGAATCTCTTTCTCGGCTCTTATTGCCGAGGCTAGCGTTTCTAGTACTATATTGAATAGTAATGGTGATAGTGGGCAACCTTGTTTCACTCCTGATCTTACTGGGAAAGGTTGCAGTTTATTTCTATTGCATATTATGCTTACTGAAGGTCTTAAATATATGCTCCTGATTATTCTAAGGAATAGTCCATTTATTCCTATACTCTCAAGAGTTTTTAGTAGGAATGGATGTTGGATTTTGTCAAATGCTTTTTCTGCATCTATTGAGATGATCATATGGTTCTTATTAATTTGATTATTAATATGGTCTATTATATTAATAGTTTTCCTAATATTAAACCAGCCCTGCATTCCTGGAATAAATCCTACTTGATCATAGTGTATTATCCTGGAGATGATTTTCTGAAGTCTTTTTGCTAATATCTTATTTAAGATTTTAGCATCAATATTCATTAAGGAGATTGGTCTATAATTTTCTTTCTCAGTTTTCAATCTACCTGGTTTAGGTATCAGTACAATGTCTGTGTCATAAAAGGAGTTTGGTAGGACTCCTTCATCCCCTGTTTTTTCAAATAATTTATATAACATAGGGACTAATTGTTCTTTAAATGTTTGGTAGAATTCACATGTGAATCCATCTGGCCCCGGGGATTTTTTCCTGGGGAGTTGATTAATAGCTTGTTCTATTTCTTTTTCTGAAATGGGACTATTTAAGAAATTTATCTCCTCCTCTGTTAATCTAGGGAGCCTATATTTTTGGAGGAAGTCATCCATTTCACCTAAGTTATCAAATTTATTGGCATAAAGTTGGGCAAAGTAACTCCTTATTATTTCTCTAATTTCCTCTTCATTGGTGGAAAGATCCCCCTTTTCATTTGTAAGACTATCAATTTGATTTTCCTCTTTCTTTTTTTTGATCAAATTTACCAAAGGTTTATCTATTTTATTGGCTTTTTTCATAAAACCAACTCTTGGTTTTATTTATTAATTCAATAGTTTTTTTACTTTCAATATTATTGATTTCTCCTTTTAATTTTTGTATTTCAAGTTTAATTTTTGGTTGGGGGTTTATAATTTGGTCTTTTTCTAGCCTTTTAAGTTGTAAGCCCAATTCGTTAATCTTCTCTTTCTCTATTTTCTTCAGATAAGCCTCTAAAGATATAAAATTTCCCCTTATTACTGCTTTAGCTGCATCCCAAAGATTTTGATATGATGTCTCATCATTGTCATTATCTTGGGTGAAATTGTTAATTGTTTCTATAATTTGCTCTTTCAACCAGTCATTCTTTAAGATGAGATTATTCAGTTTCCAACTACTTTTTGGTCTATTTACCCCTAACTTTTTACTGAATGTAGCTTTTATTGCATTGTGATCTGAGAAGAAGGCATTTATTATTTCTGCCTTCCTACATTTAATTTTGAGATCTTTATGTCCTAATATATGGTCAATTTTTGTATAGGATCCATGAACTTCTGAGAAGAAAGTATATTCCTTTCTATTGCCATTCAGTTTTCTCCAAAGGTCTATCATACTTAGTTTTTCTAATGTTCTATTTACTTTTTAAATTTCTTTCTTGTTTGTTTTGTGGTTTGATTTGTCTAAATCTGAGAGTGCAAGGTTGAGATCTCCCACTATTATAGTTTTACTGTCTATTTCTTCTTGCAGTTCTCTTAACTTTTCCTTTAGAAAGTTAGATGCTATACCACTTGGTGCATATATGTTTAGTATTGATATGGCTTCATTATTTATGCTACCTTTCAGCAGGATATAGTTGCATTCCTTATCTTTTTTAAGGAGATCTACTTCTGCTTTTGCTTGATCTGAGATAAGGATAGCTACCCCTGCTTTTTTGGCTTTTCCTGAAACATAATTGATTCTGCTCCAACCTTTTACCTTTACTCTGTATGTATCTCCCTCCTTTAAGTGTGTTTCCTGTAGACAACATATTGTAGGGTTCTACTTTTTGATCCAATCTGCTATCCGTCTCTGTTTGATGGGATCGTTCATCCCATTTACATTTACAGTTAAAATTACTAATTCTGTATTTCCTGCCATCGTATTATTCCTCAGATTATGCTTTTTCCCTTGACCCCCCTGATCCCCCTCCCCTATATTTAATTTACAGACCCCCCTTGTGATGCGCAACCCTCCCTCTTTTTTTTTTTTTTTTTTAGGATCCCTCCCCCCTCCCTCCAAGTCCCTTCACTTATTCTCCTTTTCCTTTTCCCTTTTCCTCTCCCCCCTTTTAATGAGGTGAGAGAAAATTCTCTAAAAAACAAATATGTTAATTATTTACTCTTTGAGCCTCTCCTGATGAGAGTAAGATTCACACAATGATTCTCCCCCTTACTAAGTTCCCTCAGATATGGTGTATTTTCTATGCCTCTTCCTGGTATGTAGTTTCCCTCTTTTTATCATTCCTTCCCCTTTTTCTGAACCGACCTCCTTCCCTTTACTACACCCCCCTTTTTTTCTTTTATATCAGTAAAATCAAATTATCCTTGAATACTTTTTATATACCCACAACAGCGTTATAGTTCTCAAGGGTTCTGTGTACCTTTTTCTGTTTCTCTTCAGTCTTGTGGATGTAGATCAAATTTTTTGTTTAAGTCTGGTTTTTTTCTTAGAAACATATAGAATTCCTCTGTTTCATTGAATGACCATCTTCTTCCATGGAAAAAGATGCTAAACTTAGCTGGGTAGTTCATTCTTGGTTGCAGTCCTTGATCTTTTGCCTTAAGGAATATCAGGTTCCAGGCCCTTCTATCTTTTAATGTGGAGGCAGCCAGATCTTGGGTGACCCTTATTGTGGCACCTTGGTATTTAAATTGTTTTTTTCTAGCTGCTTGCAGGATTTTCTCCTTTGTGTGGTAATTCTGCAGCTTAGCCACAATATTCTGTGGTGTTCTTTTTTTAGGGTCTATTTCAGAAGGAGTTCGATGAATTCTTTCCACATCTACTTTCCCTTCTGTTTCTATTATCTCTGGACAGTTCTCTTTGATAATTTCCTGTAAAATAGAATCTAGGCTCTTTTTTTGGTCATAGTTTTCTGGAAGTCCAATAATCCGCAGATTATCTCTCCTAGATCTATTTTCCAGGTCTATAGATTTTCCCAGTAAGTATTTGACGTTGTTTTCCAGCTTCTCATTTTTTTTGTTTTGTATGACTGATTCTTGGGTTCTCTGTGAATCATTCATTTCTATTTGTTCCATCCTGACTTTTAAGGAGTTATTTTCTTCTTTCACAGTTTTTAGTCCTTTTGCAAATGCCCAATTTCGTTTTTAAATGAATTATTTTGCTCTATTGAATTTTTTTCCATTTCCCTAATTTTTTTTTGAGAATTATTTTCTTTTTCCAATTCAGAAATTCTATTTTCTTGAGACTTTTTTTATCTTTTCCAATTCAGAAATCCTACTTTCCTGTGTTTTTTTAACCTTTTCTAATTCATAAATTTTGTTTCCCTGCATCTCCTGTGAATTCTTTATTTTTTCCAACTCCAATTTCAGGACGTTGTTATTCTCTATCATAGCTTCCCTTTCCTTTCCCCATTTTTCTTCAATCTCCCTTAATTTTTTAAGAGTTTCTTCTAGGAGAGTTTAGGTTGTTGTCTGCTGATTCTCTGCTGTCAACTTCCTCGGGGTTGGATACCCGCTCTTTCTCTGTGTAGAAGGAATCTATAGTTTTTCTGGCTTTTTTGCTCATACTTAAAAAAATCTTTTGGGGTCTGTCCCTGGGGTAGGAAATTATTTATTTACTTCTTTACCAGCTTCCTCCAAGACTGGATGGATGCAGCGGCCCCTGTGCCTGAGCTAAGATAGAGCTCTGGGAGAGAGTTCCCCACTCCCTCCCTGGAAGTGCCTCAGAGGTGACTAGCACTGCTGTGCCCCAAGGGCGCTGTGTTTTAGAGGCTTCCCTGAGATTTGAGACTGAACAGTAAAGGCATCACAAAGCCTAGTCTATGTGTCCGGGTGGGGAGTGGATGTCTGCAGCAGGTGACATGAAAAGCCCCTGTGCTCAAACTGGAAGTGTCTGCCAGAAACCGCGGTCCCTAGTTCAAAGGTTCAGCTTCTCTGGGACTTCCTGGAGCTGAGTTCCACTCCCTCCAGCTAAGCTAGGCAGTGTGTGTTGCCTTGGGCCGTATCCACCCACTTGTCAATCTCTTAACTATTCTCAGGTGGTAGCTGAGGTCATGCCCCCTGGTGCCGAGATCTGCTGAGTCACCTCCAGGGTCCCGGGAAAATCTAATTTGAGTTTTAAAATATTTTGGCTTTCTCTTCTGAACTGCTAAATAATTAGCAGAGAAGAGCTAATGGCCTGTGCCAGATTCCTTTATCTCAGTGGCTTCTCTGATCCCAGAGCCCCTCCCAGCGCAATGGGCGCAGTGTGCCACTACCCCACCGTCTGTGCTGGTCTCTCTTCTTCCTCCCCTGGGAACTGACCTTCTCTGTTGAAACTCCAGATTCTCTTCAGCTGGTAAGTCGTGCTTCCAGTCCTTGTGGTATCTGTCAGTCCTGGGCTTATTTTGAGACTTAATTTATCTAATTGGTTGCGAGGGAGTGAGGACGTTCACTGAGTCGTGTGTTTCTTCTCCGCCATCTTGGCTCCGTCCCCTATGAAGATGAATCTTGCTCTCAGCTGAAGTACAAATGGATTTGATTTGAACTACATCACATGTCATAATGATTAATGATAAGTGATGGGGAATATCTTCTATTTTAAAGTCCCAAAGGAAAGCTAATTAAGACCTGCTAAAGAACCATAAGCCAACTAAATTTCTAAATTCTGCTTTCCATAAAGAATGCTCAGCCAGGAACATTTAATGAAATTTTAATTCATTAATGAAAGTGTGTTCACATAATATGTGGAAAATTTTCAAAAGTATATGAATTCAGTAATTTTTGTTCTGTGATAAAATTCATTCCTGGGTCTTTTGCAAAGGTGAGAAAATGACAGGAATTTACAGAAAAGTTTTTAAATGAGCAATCCTTTCCTTTGTGCCCTCCTTGCTTACAAAAGAAAGATGCTCTATAGATTTAATTAACATTTAACTCTGGGAATAGTTTTAGCATGATTTTGGGATTTTTCCTTTTTATCTCCTGTGATGTTATAGTTAATTTCCCCATTCCATTTTTCAAAAAATGTGGCTCACACATTGTGAGTATGGAATTAATGTTTGTTGAGTTGAACCAAATTTTGGCTAATTATTTGAGAAGAGGTTTAGGTGGGAAAGGTAGGACCAAATTAAAGCATCAGGCCTTGAATCAAAAAATATTTTCCTGAGTCCTAATCTGGTCTTAGACATTATAAACTATGTGACTTTGGGCATGTCAATTAACTCTGCCTCAATTTCCTCATTAGTAAAATGAGCTAGAGAAGGAAATGGAAAATCACTCCAGTATCTTTGTCAAGAAAATCCCAAATATCAGAGAGTTAGACATGACATATAAATATTTAACAACAAAGACCAAATTGCATTCATCAGGGGTGTTTTAATGATCCAAACAATCCCAGGACCTTAATTCACAATTCATTTCAATATACTTTACTTGTTGAGGTTTATGATTAACACCTTGATCATTATTACTAAGGTTTGATTTCAGTCTGCTCAAAATGTGTGCCAACTTAATTGGCTCATATTCACTCTAACTCTGATTCTCAGAAAGCTAAAACAACACAATGCAATTAGGACAATGAGGTCATAAGATTAAATTTTCTGCTCTGGAACTATCCTTAATAATCATACAGTTCAACATCTGCACTTTACAGTTGGGGAAATTGAATATCACACAGGTGATATTATTACTTGCCTAGATCACAATTACTCTGATCAGTTTAGTTCTTGTCCAATATTTCCCCCCATGGTAATTAAATGATTGCCTATTTCAAGGATAGATAGGGGTATCAGAGTGCAATGACTATTCAGAGTACTCAATTTGAAATTGTTTTAGATTTCTTACAAAGCTTACTGGCTATGTGACCCTGAATAAGCTACAAAAGGATATTGAGGGATCAAAAATACATATTAAATTCTGGGCAAACCTTAAAACAAAATATAAATTTTAGCTATTATTTGCTTAGTATTATTATTCATTGGAGTATTATCAGCAGCAGTGACAGTATTACTATCAGAAACAGTAATAGTAGCAGCAATAGCAATGACAGTAGTGGAAGTAGCAGTATTAGCAGTGATAGTAATAGAAGTAGTAGGATTAATAGTAGTAATAGTAGCAGTAACAGTAATAGCAACAACAGCAGTAGTGGAAACAATAATAATAGTAGCAATAGTAGTAATAGTAACAGCAGAAATATTACTGATGATAATAAGTTCCTTCTATATGGCTGGCCTGGGCTAGGCTTTAGGTATATAAAGGCAAAAAGAAATAATTAGTGCCATTAAGGATCTTATATTTTATTGACATAATGGTGGCAATTGTGCCTTACTAGAAAGATCCCTAATTTAGGAACTAGAACTACCCATTTAAAATCCCATTCTATCACTAACTAATTGAATCAGTCTGAAAAGTCTCTCTTCTTACTCCATGAATCATTTCCAATATTACACAAAGAGAAAATTACCCAAGACAATTGTGAAGTTCTCTTCTACTCATAATATTCTAAGACTCTTTCTAACAAGTCTTTATGTCATCAGGTTCCTTTTAGAATGAATATCTGATCTTTCTGCATCTCTTTTGATTTTATTTTATCTTATTTTGAGCCTGAGATCTTGCAGAGCCTATGATCTCTTCTCTTTGTTCTCCTTTGCTTCTTGCATTTGCAAGCCAAAGTAATTGAGTACTTAATATGTCATAATTAATAGAAATTCTAAGATCAGGAATATCAGAGGTAAAATCTGGCTTGAAACTTTTATCACCAGAGTGATCATAGGCATATCACTTAATTTCTGTTTATCTCATTTTCCTCATCTGTAAACTGAGCATAATAATACTACCTGTTCCAGGGTTTTTATAATAACCAAATGAGACAATATTGTTTTTTTTATTAAAACTTTTTTTTTTTATTTTTCAAAAGGTATGTGTGGACACTTCTTCAACATTAGCCTTTGCCAAAACCTGAATTACAATTTCCCCCTTCCCCCATGCATTCCTCTAGAAATATGTGTAGATTCCTCTAGAAATATATGTTAAATCAATATATGCATACATATTTACACAATTATCATGCCACACAAGAGAAAACCTGTAGCAAAATAAAATGCAAGAAAACAACAAAAAGAGTGCAACTGCTATGTTGTAAACCACACTCAGTCCCCCCTCTGGATGCAGATGGCTCTCTTCATCATTGAAAATTGGAACTGGTTTGGATCATTTCATTGTTGAAGAGAGCCATTTCCATCAAAATTGATCATTGTATAATCTTGTTTTTGCCACGTAAAATGATATCCTTGTTCTGCTCATTTCACTTTGAATCAGTTCATGTAAGTATGAGACAACATTTGTGAAAAGTTGGCACAGTGTCTGACACATAGTGGTTATTATGTTCATTTTTCTTTCCTCCTATAGCAAAGGCTCTTAGCTCAAATTCTGATTAGGAAGAATATAATGAAATCCTTATGACAGGAAAAGTAATGGGCTATTACTCAATCAGGAAGATTAGTGTGGGAGTGCAAAAAGTTAGAGTTAGTTATCTTGTGGTGAGTATGTTGAATTCATGGCTTAGAAAGGGTAATGGGAATCTTGAAATCCCTTTGCATAAATCCTTGTGAATTATAATATTTTCCCTAATAAAAATTCTTAGGACTAATCACTATTTTCTCTAAATCTTTATTTTTAAATTGTATAGGGAAAAAGTTCATTGTTAGACTAATAATTTTAACATCAACTGATCTTCCTTTTATCAGTCAAGGTTGGATCAAGGCTATATGCATTTAGACACAGAACAGGACTGAGAGATACTACTATAGGAAAAGTGCATGAAGTGGATTAAACTTTTAGTTTTTTATTATACTCAATAAAATATCTTTAGAATTTATTTTAAAAAAATTCTCATGGTTACCAAGTACTGCCTTCCAAAAATTGGCTTCCAGTCCACACATACACACTAACCCCTTCAACCAATTGATTTCAATGATTTGTTACAATATGTAGTATCTGAACAAAGTATGTTAAAAGTCAGGAAGCATTTATGAGATACTTACTATGTTGTAGCCATTATTCTAAGTGCTGAAGATTTAAACAAGAAAAACAAAAACAAAAATCACAAATATATTCCTTGTCTTCAGAGACATAACATTCGAATAAAAGAAACAACATGCAAAATATTGTACATACAAGATATATACATCAACAATAGAAGCAATTTTTCTGTTTTAATAAGAATCATCTGAAAATTGTCAGTAATAGAAAGATTCTAAGGCAATGTCATCATGGATGAACATAATATAGAAATGGCAAGGATATTAGACTTAGTGATCTAATGATTCTGATGCAAGGGGCAAAATGCTGCTGCTGCTGATTATGTTAGTAACAACAATAATAATTAGTATTTATATGGTGTATTAAAATTTGTGAAGAGCTTTATATAAATTATCTCATTTGATAATAGACGAATGGGAGCATGGCTATAATGTTATCCCCATAAAAGTATATCATTTTGGGCAAAGAGGTTGTACATGGAAGCAGGAGGTACAACCAGAGTGAAAAGTGACAAAATTATATATCATTCAGCTTTATTGAAAGGAGATAATCACAAGAAGGGTAGTCAGAGATTCTGGTAACAGTTCTTCTAGGGACCTAGGAAGAATTGGAAATACCAAAACCTTTAAAATCTGGAAAATTTTTCGAGGGGTCTTATTAAGATCAAGCAGGGAAGTGAGCAGGACCCCTGAATCTGGGAGTATTGCTGATTTTTGATAATGTGGGGGGAGGGGAGGAATGCCTGGGAAATTGATCTTTCATGGCTGTTCAAACTGTATGGGTTGTAAAATATGTTTCTTGTCAATTTGGCTGCTTTATTTTGATAGGGTGATTGAGGGGGTTTGAGCATCTCTGGGGAGTTTGTTTTTCTTTTTTATAAGTTTAAATTGGTATTTTCTGTTCCTGACATCATCAGAGTATTCCATATACCTTTATTCTTCTCTCTGAAAGTTATTCCATATAACATGTTGATAACAATTTTTAGTGAAAAAAATAGCAACACTGATATATGTAAAAAGTCAGAAAATGTATTCAATGCATAATATCTATGAATTTCTGACATTCATGAAATTTTCGGTTGAGTGTACCTTCTTATTTCCCTTTGTTTAATTACTACTTGATATTTATAATTTTATTTTCAAATTTACTTTGGCGTTTTTAATGTGTTATTCTTTCCAATTGCATTGTTTGTTGCTTCCTTGGTTCTTCTTGCTAGACTCTGCATCTGTTCATATAGCTCTTGTAATGTTTCTCTGTAGTCATCACCCAATTTCAGGAATATTCATTAAATTCATGAATTGCACTTTGTTTAATCCCCAACTGTTGTCCATCTATTTTGTTTACAACTCTTATGCATCATAAAAAATTGATGCTATAAAATATTTTGGGGTATATGGGGATTTTTTTAAATACTGGTGGCTATCTTGGGATATGATCCCCAATAATGACATATAGAGGACCATAGATAGTGGAGGAACTAAGACCCTTCAACCCAGCCAGGGAACCTGCTAACATGTCTGCCTTGGGTCCCCATTCCCTAAGGGTGTCTCAGCCTTCATAAAAGGCAAATATATCTACATAACAATAGCAAATTGCTTATGTGGCCACACATGTGCAATATACTATAGCTGGAACATGCCTAGTATAATTAGTGCAAGCACAGTGTGCTATAGTAATGCAAGTATATTAGGGTATTTAAGGCTGAGAGAAATTGAAATAAATGAACTTCATGTTTGACCATCCATGTGATTTTTGCCCCTTCACTCCTCACCTATGATCAGGATTTGGGCTGTTACCAAAATCGTCCATTGAGTAAATCTGGACAATACATATTACAGTGACATCTATGATTCAAAGATATGGACATTTTACTCACTTTAATTGTACAATTCCAAATTAGTGTTCCAAAATAGTTATATTATTTCACAATTCCATCAACAATGTACTTAATATATATATATATATGCATATGTATATATATACATATGTATATATATATTTTTTTTTCCCACAAACCCTTCATAACACAGACTCTCTATATTTATTGTCATTTTTTGCCAATTTTGTGGAGTGCAAAGTGAAATCTCAGGGTTGCTTTGACTTGCACTTCTCTTGTTATTAGTGTTTTGGAGATTATTGTGTTATTGTGATATTTTGCAGTATTTTTGAGAGCTGGTTATTTAGTGGGGACTGACAATTACTATTACTATTATTATTTAAATACATTGAATACCAAACTATTTTCAGAGAAATTTGATGCAAATATTTCCCCATTCAATCAATTTCCTTATTATATTGGATATATTAATGTCTTTGAAGAAACTTTTAAGTTTCTAGTAATTGCTATTATTTACTTTATCTTTTATAATCCCCTCTATTCTTGTTTACTTGATATATACCTCTTATTCATGGTTGTGAGAACTATATGATCGGTTTCTCTTCTAATTGTTTTATAGTATGATCTTAAATATTAAGGTTTTATATATATATATATATATACACACACATTATATATATATATATATATATATATATATATATATATATATATATATATATATATATATGCATGGGGTAAAATCTTAGTCTAATCTTAATTTCTGTCAGACTACTTTCCAGTTTTTCCATTAGTTTCCATTAGTATATGAAATAGTATTTCTGTAGGTAACAAATATTTACATCTTTGTCAGAAATTGCTAGATCTTATATAGTTCTTTGATCAAAGTCGGAAACAAACAAAGTTGTGATTAGGCTGGGCATTTATAGCTGAATTTCCAAGAGTCAGGCAAACTTCCAAATAGTATACATGTTCGAGTCATCTCAAACTCTCTTGGTTCTCTATGGCCTTTCTGAATAATGTCTTCAAAAGATAGGCCAGTCTTCACACATTGAATTCATAGCTTTTAGGAGAGGGAACTAACAAATATATAGAAGAAGGTCATAGTAACTTGGTATATTTCTTCATATTCATTTTCAACTGTGCATGCTATGTGTCCTAAGCCCACAGCAACATTTTAGGAAGAATCTTCCACTAATTAAAGTTGGCATGTAAAAAAATAAATGACAAGACGTTATGGCCTTTGTAAGTTTTTTATAGCATTTGCTATAGCTGTATCATCAAAAGTTGCAGTAGCTCTATCTAGTTAATCCATGAACACCAAAAAAATGTTCTGTTGCATATTGTAGTATACTGGCAGCATCATTCATATAAACAAAATGTACTTTCATCTGACTGTATTCTATCTGAATCACCAAGCTAATGAATACAATCAATTGGTTTAAAACTACATACTTCTACAGGAATATATAGTCCCTTTGGACCTATTATAATCAAAAGAATAACAATGACAGAGTTTTATGAGAGAGGATTTGCTCCCCCCCCCCCATATTTGGTCCAATAACTAGCACACAAGTATCCCAGTTAGTATCTTCTGAATTTTCTTCCTTAAACCTCCATATCTTTGGAAATAAAATCATCATAAAAATAAGTATTTGGATGCTCAAAGCTTTGAGCTTTAAGAAGGGTATCTTCAATTGATTGTAATATAAATAAACAACAAGTATGACCAATGCAATCCTTGTTAGAGTTAGCTGAACATAATAGGAAGCCAAACTGGCAATGCATTCCACAGCACTCTACCAAGTCTTGTAGTTTTTTTTTTTTTTTAATCAAAGTTAAAGAACAGCCTTTGCATATAGTACTTCAATCATACTTCTTCTCTTCAGTATTCATCAGATCAGCAAGTGTCATCTCAATTTTCTTGGCTAGTGTTATTTACCGACCTTCTTAGGGTATTTTAGTTCATATTCTCCTGGAGAAAAGCATGCATTGTGGAACTTTCTGCAATTTGAATCTTGTAGTATTTTTTGCCAACATCTCAATAGACTTATTAGACTATAGCCAATCTTCTTGTATTGAAAAATATTAATCTAATAGGCTCTCCTCATTTTCTTTGATATTAGCCAAGGCTTAGTCATAATCAGAATCAAATCCTCTTTATAGAGTAATTATTACAAATATTCTGAGCTTGTTCATGATCAAAAGCTGTGAACCATAAATTCTATTCTGTGGCAAATTCAGGGAAATGACCCCATGAATTTAGAGAGATAGCCTTCGATCATTGCATTAGAATGCATTCCCACTTAATACTTTCCTTGTTTGATTTAGGTGTCATGATTTGTACATGATTTGGATTGAGAGATAACTGTTAAGGAATTGAAATTTCTCTGTCAATTGGTAGAAAAAAAACTAATTGGCTGCATGGAGCAAGGGACAAAAGACCTAGTTTCATAGCTGCCTAACTATGGGAATTGAGCAAATAGGACATAGTTTTCTCTTCTGCAATATGGAAATAAAGATAGAAATCACATTCCAACATCAAGATATAGTACTTGTTATGATTGTCTTATCTGTAGCAATGCTAAAGCATATGGTAATTAGACAAACAAGGGATGAGCTAAGAAAATGGAAACTAGGACTCATTTTTTGATTCCTATCCAAACATCAAACTACCCACCTCTCCAAACCTAACAACTCACTCAGACATGTGTTCAACAATAAGGCCCTTTATGACATGTAGTTATTTGGCAAAATTATTAGAAAACAAGCAATGACCAGTCACATCAGTCAAAACTATCAGACTGGTTGTGCATGAAGACAATATCTCTGTCTCTTACACATTTGTGAAATAGAATGGAATGGTTTGAAAAATAAAACTTTAAATGCCCAATTAAAATATAAAGCATCTGTCTAATGGGAAAACAAGGATTTTTTTTTTTTTTGAGTGAGAGCGGTTATTCTGGCCAAGAATAGTTTTAAAGGTAAGCCAAAAATATGTCAGCTCTTTTCCAATGATTAAAAAGTTCAATTTTTAAAAAAAAGTCGTCATGGAAAGAAAATGAAAAAAAAAAAAAAACTGGAGATGATATTGGTTAAAGATACATGAGTCAGCCTTTTCAGAACAGAATGTCACTCATATTTTCAGCAATGCTTTCTGATGCAAGAAGATGTCATCAGTAGAAATAAAATGACTAAATGAGGGAAAAGAAAGAAGGTAAAATGTCATAAAACAAAGTTGAAAGTACCATCTGGCCAAAGTTTCATTTTAATATATTTTAAGTACACAAGTGAATTACTTGTTATATTAAACATAAGAAAAACATGATACCTAGTCTCAAAGAACTAATACTCTAGTTATCACCAATTGCTAAACTGATTGATAATGATGGTAACTGCACAATAACTTATTACTCAAGACTGATTTTTCTTTCCTGACTTATACTTAATGGGAGGAATTAAAACACCAGACCAGGTTGCTCTCCATGTGGTAACCTTTTCCCCACACCACTATGCTTCCCGAGCCAATATATCATAGCTCCATTTAAACTATTAATTACTTTTGCAAATCAATCTTTCTTGTCCGTCTTTAAGTAAATATATATGTATACATTTTTAAACTTTACATTTCAATGTTTGCAAGTAAGTGACCCAAACTTCATAAAACTTAATACATGCCCAACAGAGCTGACAAATACTTAAGGCATAGCTCAGTTACAAATTACCCAATATCTCTAGCAAACATAACATCTAAGTAGGGAGATTCAACCACAACGTCCCCTAAGTAAGCTACCAGCATTTTGTTTTAATAACCTATATTTTAACTTAAAATCCCAAACATAGCTTTAAATTCCCAATAATATAAAACTACTTTGCCATCATATTTAAAACAATGAACTTCACTAAATAGCAGTTTCTTTCCCCTGGCACATGTGGCCCTGCTGCAGTCAGGACACTTGGGAGGAAAAGGAAGGAAGGCAACATCTTCACTTGCTCAATCCCACATACTTCCCCATGTACAGGGTTATTGATCCTAAATGAGATCTACTAACAGGTATTTCTGGTCAGCTTTCCTAACCATTTTTACTAGAATCATCCTAGTATTAAGGATTACTTGAGGATTACTACTCATGAATAGAATGGAATCAAGGAATGTTATTTAGAGCTGGAAGGGATCTCAGGCATCAAGTAATCTTATCCTCTTATTTTATAGTTCTATTTTACCTTTTTATTTCCAGTATTTTTAAACATAGTAGTTATTCAATAAATGTTGATTAATTGGGTCCTAGGCAAATTAATACAATAAAGGTAGGCTGATACATAGACTCAAAGCAAGATCATTTTATTAACAATGATGTATATAACTGTTAACAAAGAGTAAAACCCATAACCACAAAGATAAATTGGACTCTCTTTACTGACAAGTAAGTATGGATGGAAGTATGGGCAGTTTTGGAACATTGTAATTTTATTCTAGGAAAATCAACATGCCTTCTCTGACAAATAAAAAATATCAATTGTTTTATAAGATTTATCCACCTCTGGTAATATTATCTAGGAGAACAGAACCACCAGATATGTTCTTTCTTGGGAAAGATCAAACCTCCCCTAATTGAATAAGAGCAGGCTAGAACAACTGACCTGTGTTTTGGACAGTGATACCAGTTTAAACCAGTTAAGGTTCACAGATAACCAGCAGTTATCCCAAGGGCTAATAGCTTGAGTCATATCAACTTTTTAACTATAACCTTTAAAGTATCTTGAACCTGAGCAAGATGAATTAAAAGAAATATTAAGTCAATAATAAAAATAAACCATAGTACAAAATCAATTAATATTAATTTTTAGTTTTTCATACAGGTTATATGATTTCACTCAGTCAAGATAACACAGATAATAAGTATTCGAAGTAGATTGGAACCCAAGGTTTCTAACTCCTGAGGCTTTGCACTTTTCACTGAAATGATTTCTCCCTCTCTTGAAATCATAGTCTAATTGTTTTTTTTTGTGTGTTCTGTATTGATAATGCAATATTTTACCACTTTAACTTATTATTTAAATAGTCATCAGATTATTTTTCCTAAAATGTTATTTAAAGATTCACTGCTACCAGTTTGATATAGACCAATACTAATTCTCTTAGGAAACAGCACAATCAAAACCTTACTGTATCAATTGCTAATTATTTCTGATTACTCTTAATTACTAAGAGAAGATGATTCTAATAGAGATTCTTTCTGAAATGATGAAATTTTAGTTGTGATTTAAAAGAAATTAGGGTATTCAGTAAGCATAGATAAGTAGAAAGAACATTCCAGGAATCAAATATAGTCATAGCAAATGCTCAGAGCCTAAATAAAGAAGATTTTGTTCATAGAAAAGTCAGGATGTCAATGTCAGTGGATCAAAGAATATAGATAGTTCATCAAGTGTAAGAATAATGAAAAAGTAGGATGAGATTAGATTAAAGATCCAAAAGATTTTATATTTGATTCTAGATGTAATAGGGAGACAACAGAGTTTCTTGAATGGGGGCATGTGAACTGTATTTTAAGAAAATTATTGTTGTGGATGAATTAATGATGCTTTGAAGTTGAAAGACCTGAAGCAGGCCATTGAAGCAGTCCAGATGTGAGATGATAAGAACCTGAACCATAATGGTGGCAGTCTCAGAGAAGAGAAGGAAGCACATACAGGATATGTTACAAAGGACAAATCAACAGGTCTTAGCAACAGATTTGATATGAGGAGTAAGAGAAAGTAATTGATATGGTCCAGTTCTAGCTCCTCTGAAGGGCTCAGAATAAGTCCATGTCAGGATAAGCAAAAGTCATTGCCCCACGTTGTGGACGCCAATATGTAACGTGCTGTTGTCTCCAGAAGCTGCCAATCGCTCTCTGGGAGGAGATCTGCTGTGTCAACTCAAATCTCTTGGACAGATTCTTCTTCCTGTAGAGAACCGTTGTCTGCAGACAGTTGCCATTAACTCTTGTCCAGAGAAGTGACTTCCCTAACTGCAGAGAGCCGTGTCAAGCCTGGTCTAGAGCAGAGACTGACTTTTTTCCTCCAGAGCTGCCCTTTTTATCTTCTCAGAGATTGGGCGTGGGATAATGCAAGGGCTTCTGGGAAGAACCACTTCAACTAATGAACTTGCTCCTCCCAAGCATGCAAGCTCTTCCCCAGGAATTCACAAGTCAAACTCCCAGGAAAGGCCAGGAACTAGAAAATTGTCAAGTACCGACTTAGCACCTAGTAAGAACCTAATATCTTATTATCTCATTAGCAATTAGTAAGAACCTAACAGAAAGTGAGGAATTCAGGATGTCACTTAAGCTGTGAGCCTGAGAGCCTGGGAGAATGGTATCATTCTCTAAAGTAATCAATAAGACATATCAGTGTAAGAAGGAAAATTTAGGAAAATATTTTGAGTGCAGTTTTGCATTATTTAGGTTAAGATGTTTATCTTATATCTATTTCAAGAGATATTCAGGGCAGTTGGAGAGGCAAAATTGAAGGTCAATAGAGAGGTTGGGGCAAGAAAGGTAGATTTAGAAATGATAAACTCTTTTAGTAATCAGGAACTCAGTTATAGGGGATTATAAAATTGTACCAATTAATGGAATCAGAGGATTATGAACCAGGAAGCAACCTGAAATGCATGTATTCTAACATTTTTATTATATAGTAGAAATTGAGAGCCACTTAGGCTAATTGACCATCCAAGATTAAACTAGTAATGATCTTTATAGATGGAATTGGAACCCAGGCCCCTGATTCCAGAGGTAGTAATTTTGCACTGTTCTTTGTAGCAATTAACTAGAAATTAATTGAAAAACAGCATTGCGTCATGAATTGAAAGCTTTCTATAGAATCTGCAAAGAATGGTGTTAGGGCCAATTATAGATACTTACTTCTCTATGTAACCCTGGATGACAAGCTCAAACTGTCAAGTCCATTGGGCAACTTTCTAGTTTTTAATATTTAAATTTTTAAGATTAATTTTATACTTTTAACTTTTTTGGCAGTACATATGCATGGGTAATTTTTTTTTACAACATTATCCATTGAACTCACTTCTATTATGAATTTTCCCCTCACTCCTTCCCTCCACCACCTCCCCTAGATGGCAGGAAGTCCCATACATATTAAATATGTTATAGTATATCCTAGATATAATATATGAGTGCAGGATTTCTTGTTGCACAGGAAGAATTGAATTCAGAAGGTAAAAATAACCTTGGGGGGAAAAAAGTGCAAACAGTTTACACTCATTTCCCAGTGTTCCTTCTCTGATTGTAGATGATTCTGTCCATCACTAATTAATTGGAACTGAATTAGATCTTCATATGTTGAAGATCTCCTCTTCCATCAGAATACATTCTTGTATAGTATTGTTGTTGAAGTGTATAATGATCTCCTGGTTCTGTTCATTTCATTCAGCATCAGTTCATTTAAGTCTCTCCAAGCCTCTCTGTATTCATCCTGCTGGTCATTTCTTACAGAAAAATAATAAACCATAATATTCATATACCATAATTTACCCAACCATTCTCCAATTGATGGGCATCCTTTCATTTTCCAGTTTTTAGCCACTCCACAAACATTTGGGGACATACAGGTCCCTTTCCCTGCTTTAGTATTTCCTTGGGATATAAGCCCAGTAGTAGTATGGCTGGGTCAAAGGGTATGCACTTTTTGATAACTTTTTGTGCATAATTCCAGATTGCTCTCCAGAATGGCTGGATTCTTTCACAACTCCAGCAACAATCTATCAGTGAACCATTTTTCCCAGCATTCATAATTATTTATTCCTGTCATCATAGCCAATCTGACAGGTGTTTAGTGGTATCTCAGAGTTTTCTTAATTTGCATTTCTCTGATCAATAGTGATTTGGAACACTTTCATATGAATGGAAATACTTTCAATTTCATCGTCTGAAAATTGTCTGTTCATATCCTTTGACCATTTATCAATTGGAGAATGGCTTGAATTCTTATAAATTAGAGTCAGTTCTCTATATATTTTGGAAATGAGGCCTTTATCAGAACATTTAGCTGTAAAATTGTTTCCCCTTTTTGTTACTTCTCTTCTAATCTTGTTTGCATTAGTTTTGTTTGTACAAAAGCTTTTTTAATTTGGTGTAATCAAAATTTTCTATTTTGTGATCAATAATGGTCTCTAGTTCTCCCTTGGACACAAACTCCTTCCTCCTCCACAAGTCTGAGATGTAGAATGTCCTCTGTTCCTCTAATTTATTTATGATCTCATTCTTTATGTCTAATTCATGGACCCATTTTGATCTTATCTTGCTATGTGATGTTAAGTGTGGGTCCATGCCTAATTTCAGCCATACTAATTTCCAGTTTTCCCAGCAGTTTTTGTCAAATAATGAATTCTTATCCCAAAAGTTGGGATCTTTGGGTTTGTCAAATTCTAGATTGCTTTAGTTGTTCACTATTTTGTCCTGTGAACCTAACTTATTCCACTGATCAACTAGTCTATTTCTAAGCTAATACCAAATGGTTTTGGTGACTGCTGCTTTATAATATAGTTTTAGATCAGGTACAGCTAGGCCACCTTCATCTAATTTTTTTTCATTAATTCCCTTGAAATTTTCGACCTTTTATCTTATATATGAATTTTGTTGTTATTTTTTCTAGTTCATTAACATAGTTTCTTTGTTGTCTGATTGGCATAGCACTAAATAAATACATTAGTTTAGGGAGTATTGTCATCTTTATTATATTCGTTCAGCCTATTCAAGAGCACTTAATGTCTTTCCAATACTTTAAATCTGACTTTATTTTTGAGGCAAATATTTTGTAATTTTACTCATATAATTCCTGACTTTCCTTTGGTAGATAAATTCACATATATTTTATATTATCGACAGTTATTTTGAATGGAATGTCTCTTTATATCTCTTGCTATTGGATTTTGTTAGTGATATATAAAAATGCCGAGGATTTATGTGGATTTATTTTGTATCCAGCAACTTTGCTGAAGTTGTGAATTATTTCTAAATACTTTTTATTAGAATTGCTGGGGTTCTCTAAGTATACCATCATATCATCTGCAAAGAGTGATAGTTTGATTTCTTCATTGCCTACTCTAATTCCTTTAATCTCTTTCTCAACTCTTATTGCCGAGGCTAGCATTTCTAATACAATATTAAATAGTAATGGTGATAGTGGGCAACCTTGTTTTACTCCTGATCTTACTGGGAAAGGTTCGAGTTCATCCCCATTACATATGATATTTACTGACAGTTTTAAATATATGCTCCTGAATATTTTAAGGAATATTCCATTTATTCCTATACTCTAAAGTTTTTCTAATATTAAACCA
The DNA here is from genome assembly GCF_048593235.1 of Sminthopsis crassicaudata. Classification (NCBI taxonomy): domain Eukaryota; kingdom Metazoa; phylum Chordata; class Mammalia; order Dasyuromorphia; family Dasyuridae; genus Sminthopsis; species Sminthopsis crassicaudata. The sequence continues at coordinate 359,747,743 of NC_133619.1, read as the reverse complement.
GCCCTGCATTCCTGGTATAACTCCTACTTGATCATGGTGTATTATCCTGGAGATGATTTTCTGTAGTCTTTTTGCTAATATCTTATTAAAGATTTTAGCATTAATATTCATTAAGGAGATTTGTCAATAGTTTTCTTTCTCAGTTTTTAACCTACCTGGTTTATCTGTCAGTACCATGTTTATGTCATAAAAGGAATTTGGTAGAAATCCTTCATTCCCTATTTTTTCAAATAGTTTATATAACATTGGGCTAATTGTTCTTTAAATGTTTGGTAGAATTCACAGGCAAATCCATCTGGTCTTGGGGATTTTATTTAGGGAGTTGATTAATAGCTTGTTCTACTTCTTTTTCTGAAATGGGACTTTTAAGCAATTTACTTCCTCCTCTGTTAACTTAAGAAGACTATATTTTTGGAGATAGTCATCCATTTCCATAAAGTTATCAAATTTATTAGCATAGAGTTGGGCAAAGAAATTCCTTATTATTGTTCTAATTTCCTCTTCATTGGTTAAATATTCCCCCTTTTCATTTTTAAGAATAACAACGTGATTCTCCTCTTTCCTTTTTCTAATAAGATTTATCAAAGGTTTATCTATTTTCTTGATTTTTTCATAAAACAAATTCTTAGTTTTATTTATTAATTCAATATTTTTGTTTGCTTGTTTTTTTACTTTCAATATTACTAATTTCTCCTTTTAATTTTAGAATTTCAAGTTTGGTATTTGGTTGAGGGGTTTTAAGTTGGTGTTTTTCTAGCTTTTTAAGTTGCAGGCCCAATTCATTGATCTTTTCTTTTTTCTATTTTATTCAAGTAAACCTCTAAAGATATAAAATTTCCCTTTATTACCACTTAGCTGCATCCCAAAAATTTTTGATATGATGTCTTATCGTTGTCTTGAGTGAAATTATTAATTGTGTCTATAATTTGCTGTTTCACCCAATCATTCTGTAAGATGATATTATTTAATTTCCAATTACTTTTTGCCCTATTTACCCCTAACTTTTTGTTGAATGCAGTTTTTCTTGCACCATGATGTGAAAGGAAAGTATTTACTATTTCTGTCTTCTTGCATTTAATTTTGAGATCTTTATGTCCTAATATATGGTCAATTTTCAGATAGGTTTTATGAACTGCTGAAAAGAAAGTATATTACTTTCTTTCACCATTCAGTTTTCTCCAAAGATCTATCATACCTAATTTTTCTAATATTCTATTTACCTCTTTAATTTCTTTCTTATTTGTTTTGTGGTTTGATTTATCTAATTCTGAGAGTACAATGTTGATATTTTCCATTATTATGGTTTTGCTGTCTAATTTCTTCTTTCAACTCTCCTAACTTCTCCTTTAGAAAGTTAGATGCTATACCACTTGATGCATATATGTTTAGTATTGATATTGCTTCATTGTCTATGTTAACCCTCAGCAGGATATAGTTTCCTTCCTTATCTCTTTTAATTAGATCAATTTTTGCTTTTGCTTGATCTGAGATAAGGTTGGCAACCTCTGCTTTTTTGACTTCACCTGAAGCATAATAGATTCTGCTCCAGCCTTTTTCCTTTACTTTTTTATGTATCTCCCTATTTTAAATGTGTTTCCAGTAAACAACATATTGTAGGGTTTTGACTTTTGATCCAGTCTGCTATCTGCCTCCACTTAATGGGAGAGTTCATCCCATTTACATTTATGGTTAAAATTACTAATTCTGTATTTCCTGCCATCATACTCTCACCAGTATATATGTTTTTTCCTTGCCCCCCTGAACCCCTTCCCCAGTATTAAACTTATGAGTCCCACCTACGTCGTGTAGTCCTCCCTGTTTAGTATCCCTCCCTCCTCCTTTTAAATCCCTTCCCCCTTTTTGTATCCTTCCCTTATTACTCTTTTCCTTGTCCCTTTTTTCTCTCCCAATTTCTGATGAAGTGAGAGAGAATTCTCTGTAAAACAAATATGTCAATTGTTTTCTCTTTGAGCCAACTCTGATGAAAGTAAGATTCACACAATGTTCCTCCCCCTCTCTAAATTCCCTCAGATATGATAGGTTTTCTTTGCTCTTAGTAGGATGTAGTTTCCTACTTTTTTATCTCCCTTTTCACCTTTTTCTGACACTATCCCCTTTCCATTTTTACTTCCCTTTTTATGTTATATCAATAAAATCAAATTATACATGTAGACTTTATGTATATCCACAACAAAAATACAGTTCTGAAGTGTTCCTTTTACCTTTTTCTGCTTCTCTTGAGTCCTATGTTTGGAGATCAATTTTTTTTTTTTTGTTTATATCTGTTTTTTTTTCCTTAGAAACAAATGAAATTCATCTGTTTCATTAAGTACCAATCTTCTTCCATGGAAGAAATGCTCAGCTTAGCTGGGTACTTTATTCTTGATTACATTCCAAGTTCTTTTGCCTTTCAGAATATCAGATTCCAGGTCCTTTGATGCTTTAAAGTGGATGCAGACAGATCTTGAGTGACCCTTATTGTGGCACCTCAGTATTTGAATTGCTTTTTCCTGACTGCTGCTAGTAATATTTTTTTCCTTAGTCTGATAGTTCTGAAATTTGCCCACAATATTCTGTGGAGGTTTTTTTTTTTTTTTTTTTTTTTTTTTTTTTTAAGCGGGGTCTTCTTCAGAAAGTGTTTGATGAATTCTTTCAATGCCTATTTTTCCTTCTGGTTCTGTTACCTCTAGGCAGTTCTCGTTGATGATTTCCTGTAAAATAGTATCTAGGCTCTTTTTTCATCATAATTTATTTTCTGGAAGTCCAATAATCCTCAATAATCTCTCCTAGATCTATTTTTCAGGTTTGTTGTTTTTCCAAGTAGATATGTAATATTTCTTTCTATTTTTTTCATTTTTTTGGTTTTCCTTGACTGATTCTTAATGTCTCAAAGAATCATTTGTTTCTATTTGTTCAGTTCTGATTTTTAATGTGTTATTTTCTTCATTAGCTTTTTTTTACTTCTTTTTGTATATGTCCAATTGAGTTTTTAAATGAGTTGTTTTGCTCTATGGATTTTTTTTTCCATTTTACTATTTTTTTTAGTGAGTTATTTTCTTTTTTTTAATTCACAAATCCTACTTTCCTGGGAGTTCTTTACCTTTTCCAATTCAAAAATTTTGTTTCCCTGCACTTCCTGGGAATTTTTTTACCTTTTCCAATTCACATTTCAGAAAGTTTTTACTCTCTTGCATATCTTCTCTTTCCTTTCCCCATTTTTTTCTAGCTCTCTTTTAAAAATTTTAATAGTTTTCTTCTAGGAGAGACTTTTGTGTTATGGCCCAACAATTGTCTGGAGACTGTCTGCTATTAGTCTCCTCAAGGTTGAAAACTTGCTCTCTTTCTGTATAGAAGCTATCAACCATCCTTTTAATTTACTAATTTTTTAAAGCTTGTATGGCAGTGGTCCTCAAACTTTTTTAAATAGGGGGCCAGTTCACTGTCCCTCAGACTGTTGGAGGGCCAGACTATAGTAAAAACAAAAACTCACACTCTGTCTCTGCCCCTCGGCCCATTTGCCATAACCTAGCAGGCCACATAAATATCCTCAGTGGCTGCATCTGGCCTGCAGGCCATAGTTTGAGAACCCTTTCAGGACCAGGAGGTTACCAGCTTCTTCTGCAGAACATAGATAGGTGTATGGACGGTTTGCCAACTGGCTACATGGCCAGGTGGGTGAGTGCTCTGGGAAATAGCTCCCCAACAGAAAAGATTCTGGCCTGCAAGGCTGAGATTCTGGGGTGACCTGTGAAGAACCCCCACTGTGCAGATTAATGACTGCCCTGAGGGAAGTGTCTGAGCAGTGAAAGTGTCACTATCTCAATTCAAAGCCCACTGTGGAGCTGTAGGTATTAGCACCTGACCAGCAGATAGCCTTGCATGGACCAGAAGTGTCTCTGCCCTGGAAGCACAGTCTCACTGCAGAAGTTCTGTTGCTCCAGGCTGAGCACCCCACTGTGCAAATTAGAGGCTGCCATGGACTGCAAGCTCCGGCCATGTAGATTTGCAGCTGCCCTTGCTGTGCTTCAGTATACAGCTGCACAGTTGCACTAGGCTATGCTGAGTCACTTTTGGTTGGGGGGGTGGGGGTGGAGAGTACAGTCAGATCCTGTTAGGTTTTGGTGTTTTTAGAGTACCCTGTACCTCTGACTCTAATGTCTCTGCTGGTCCACTGCTTTACAATCAAGGTAAATCAGTCAGCCTATGGCAGAGTCGTTTCCACTACTCTTCTAGCCACAGATGCTACCCCCAACCCTGGTCTGCTCAGGACGCCAGTGTTTCCTATCTCCCTACCTGCCGCTGGTCTGTTCCCACCCCTCATGACAAACCTGCTTTGGTGGTCCTTCAGATTATGTTGGACTGGTAAGTCATTGTACCTTTAATGATCGTGGATTTTACCAGTCAAGTGCTATTTTTGAGACTGAATTCAAAGATTGGTAGTGAGAGCATGAGATGAGCTTAAAAAGTCGCATGTGCCTTCTCCACCATCTTGACTCCACCTGGGCAACTTTCTAAGACTATGAATTGTATAACAGGTACAGAACTGCATTTTTAGAGGAAGTTTCTTATCAGAGTATCTCTATGCTAATAAAATCTCAGGTCTTGTAAAAGTAGAGACAAATAATTGTTTAAAGAAACCAAAGTATAATGTTTAATATTTAACTATAAGCTAAAAAGTTACAACAAAACTAAAAGAGGAATAAAACAGGAGCAAAAATAGATGAAGAAATGAATGAATGAATAAATGATAATAATAATAAATATATGAGAGATAGAATGCTTGCCTGGTTCCAATTTTATTTTCCATTTTGCTAGTTCTGTTAGGTATGTTTGAATATGGATGGAAATGGTATTTATGATATACCTGAGATAAGACTGTTTAAGCAAAATAATTTGCTTGTGATAGACTTTTAATAGTTCTGTGAGATCTCAATACCATAGCAAAATATAAATGACACATCATAGACTTACATTGGAAGGCTGAGTTTTTTTTTTTTTTTTTCATTAAAGAGAGAAAACTGAGACTTAAAGAAAGTGAGAGTATTTACCTCTCCTCACACAGCTGGTAACTAGCAGGCATCCCCTCAAATCACTGTCTTTACCATTAGACTATAGAATTTCAAGTAGTATTTCTCAAACTCTTAATCCCTTTTTGCTGGAGAAATTTTTACATGACCCTGGGTGTATAGGTACATTAAATAGCTATACAAATCTAATACTGGCAATAAAACATAATTTCTTAAACTTCACAATCAATTTCCTGCTTCCATATGGGGTTAAACCTTATAGTTTAAGAATCTTTTTTCTCAAGAATCTGTCCCATTTACTTTTCCAAAAACATTAAATATATCTCTCTACTATGAATTACAGCCTAACTCATCTACTCACTGCCCCTGAATATGCTATGTAATTATAACTCATCTATAAAACATTTTAAACTTAAGCAAGGGCTTTGCAATAAGAAAGTTAGTTAACATAAATTATAGCATTATAGATTGAGTCTCTAAGAAGTTAGATAACTTGCTCATGTTCACACAACAGGCAAATGTTAGAACTGGACATCAAAACCACTTCTTTATATTTGCCATCCAAAGATTTTTCTACTTACACACATAATCAATTCTCTACTTTGCTCATCACAACCTGTTCTTTTTTAATTTACTCCCTTCTATCCTCACTGCTTGGTTCAATTTTCCTAATCTGTCAAGATTATCTCAAATCTCTTCAATGAAGTTTTATCCTTTATTGTGATCCTTTCTTCCTCTAGATTTGTAAGGGGACAGATTGTTGATATGCCCCATTTATTACCAATCTCATTTGGCTCCTAAATGTGAATTTAATTCTTGTATTTTTTTTTCTTTCCATACCTACATTGTAAACTCCTTATGGACATACACTTTGTGATCAATGAAAATTTTATACATCCATTGAATTGTTTTAGCTACCAGGCAGTAACAGGTGGTCTTAAATTCTGCTTGCCCCGTCTCTAAAAAAGCTGAGTCATAGTAGGCCTTCATGATGTATTTTGAAAGTCAATTTGACATAGATTGTAGAGATCTAGCCTTCATACTAGGAAGAGCAAGATTTAAGGCTGTCCTCTGACCCGTGCTAGGTATTTGAAACAGGGTAAGTCACTTAATCATTCAATGTAATGCGACTAAATATTAAGTTGCCCAGGAAATATTATTTACCTTCACTGATGGAGAGAATTTCCTTACTCTGGAGGTTCCTATTTCAGCAAATGACAGTTCCCTTACCCCATCCTCTTAATTATTTTAGTTTTGTATAGACTTATTCAGTAAACCTCTCAAAACCAAATCATTCACTCTTTTCTTTCTGGTGAAATTAAGTTCCTTAATTTTCTTTTCTAATTTACTATCCACCCTAACAACCATCTAGGTAAAATTTTGCCCCTTGTTTGTTGTGGTGTTTGATTTGCTGACATAGAAAATTACTCACAAAGTATAGTTTTAGCCTTAATTGCTAATATTAAGTGATTTTAAAATGTCTAATGCATGTCTAATTAGAGCAAATGTTTTCTTCACAAACAGGCAATTATGTCATTCCAAACATGTTTACTCTAATTAAACAAAACAGTTTTGGTAATTATAAATGCAAGAAAGGACATGCTAGATTTTGTTTCTTGTTTGTTTATTTAAATCATAAATATTGACCTCTAAGACTCTTTGGCCATGTTAAATGGAAATTAAAATTCACTGGTAGGGATATCCATTACATACTTTTCTTATTGTTTATATACAGTGGATTATGACAGATTAATCAATTAATAAAAAAATCAACAGTCATATATTAAGGGCTTACTTTGTCAGCCACTATGACGAGTGGGGAAGAAAGAAAGAGAAATATAAACCATTTGCCACCTTCAAGGAGCTTGTTCTTCAGTGAGAGAGACAATAGATAGATAAATAAGAGTTACATACAATAAGTGCTTCCTCTACAAACTGAAGAATTAAAGAAAAAGGAAGAGAATGAGCATTTAACAAAATAGCAGGCAAATTAAGCTATTGGCAATAACAATTTTAGAACCTGTCCCTATTATAACTTGCTCACTTGGCAAGCAAAATTATGAAAGCTCTCAGAGTTTATTTGCACTACATAATTAAAGTACTCATGATGAGAACCTTCCACAGACAGAGAATGATATAGTTAATACCTTGTGTATTTGAGGTATCTCTATAACGTCAGGGAAGTTTGCTCTGAGGTCTAAATTTTACATCTCATGAATTAGTAAATTTTTCCCCTGTAGTTTTTTATTTTGAAGCTAGTTTGACTTGATTTCCAAACTTATTAATGAATTTAATTGTAACCTGTTAATTTGTCTGATCCCACCTACATAATAGGGAATATACAGATAGCATTTATGTTATAATATTTAAATGGGGACCCTCACCATTTTAAACAATATCATTCAGCATTTGTTTATGATGGTAAGGAAGGTAAAAAGTACATAATTCTGGTCATTCCTTCTTTCATGTTTTGGTGCACATTTTAGGAACAGTTTATTAAGCTGGAGAGCATTCAAAGAATTTAGATTAATGTTTCTAAAAATCACTATTAAATCAGTGAAAGAAGAAGGTGTCAGAAGTAAAGTTTTAAAGAAATTATCTAGTCCAGTTTTCTCTTCCTTTTTTTAATGTAAGAGGAAATGAAGACTGAAAATTCATAAAATAATTGTGTCAGAGATAACATTAGAACTCATGTCTTCAGACTCTCAGGATATAAATCTTTACAGTAAAAATTTAACTCATTGTGTAATGTTGGAGAAACTGAGGCAAGATAGAGATTGGAGAATTTGAATATTTTATTTGAAAGGGAGAGATTTACTGGGACCAAATGGATCTATGGTTTGGTCCCAGAACTGAATGAGACTATGGTCATTAAGAATCCAGCATCCAGCAGAGAATGTGAGTTCTGAATTACATATTTATATTGCTAAACAAAGGCAGGGGTGGAATCCAAACTCTGATGAGCAGGAATCTTCAGGCAGGAATCACCAATCCAGTTCTGAAAGGCTGGGGGCAGGGCAGGACCAATTAGGGAAACCTAGGCAGAACATTTAGGGAAACGGAGGCAGAACAAGTAGAGAAACTGACTCAGGACACTAAGGGAAACTGAGTCAGGACAATAAAAGGGAACTGTGGCCCAACACTTGAACCATTAATTTCTAGAATTATTTCATTTTTGTATTTGTTATACCAGGACTATAAACACTGTCTGGCATAGAATAGGTGCTTAATAAATGCTTATTGATTAACGGATTGTTAATATTGTTGAAACAAATATTTTTTGAAGAATAAAACACTATTTCCTTTCTGCAATATAACCTAAGGCTCACAGAGTGCTGGAATTTTCAGTCTTGGAGTCAAATTATTACCAATTATCAGAATGTTAGGCAGGATGATATAGTAGGAAAAATTAGCCTATTTTAACCATAAAAATTAGACGTTTTCGGCCTCATTTCCAAAACATATAGAGAATTGACTCTAATTTTTAAGAAATCAAGCCAATTGATAAATGTTCAAAGATATGAACAGACAATTTTCAGGTGATGAAATTGAAACTGTTTATAGAAGACTTCTGGCCAAGATGGCAGCCTCCTAAGAAGGAGTCTCATATTTGTTGCTTCTTTGATGTTATCTGTCCCTCTTGCCCTCTGCTGTCCTTTTTGCTGTGCTTTTCTTTTGCCTTCCATCTTTCAAAAAATCAGGGTTTTTGCTAGTGGAGTCATCTGCCAAATCTGAAAGTCATGAAAGTACCTTTACCTACTCCTTTTTCTAAACTCCAGTAACAAATAAGCAAAGGTACCTTTTCAAGCTAGTCAATAAGAATGGTTATGATCCACATTCTTGGCTGAAGTTAAGTGGAAGAATGGAGAAGATTCAATATGTCCCACATTCTAAAATTCTAGAAAGTGGTGCCAGATGATAAATAAGATTTTTATGAGAATGACAAGAAGGAAGACTCCTAAAGTCATCATCATCATTATCATCCCAGGCATTTATATAGTGTTTTAAAATTAATGATGTGCTTTACATGCATTGTAAATTTTTTTTCACATTTTTTTTCACATTTCATTCTCACAACAACCTTGTGAGGCAGGTACTATTGTTATCCCCATTTTACAGATAAGAAAACTGAAATTGAGAGAAATTAAGTGACTTCCCTATACCTAATCAGTGACTGAAAGAGGATTATATCCTCCAGATTTTCTTGGCTTCAAGTTCAATATTCTATTGACTATGTCCCTTAACTATTAATACACATTGTTTTGTGAATCACATTGGGAGAGAAAAATCAGAACAAAAGTAAAAATCCATGGAATAATTAAAAAAAAAAAAAAACAACAGAAAAAAATGTGAACTGGGCATGTGTTGATTTACATTCAGTCTTCTTAGATTTTTCTCTGGATGTAGATGACATTTTCTGTCTAAAGTCTATTGGGATTTCTTTGTATCACTGAACCGGCGAGAAGAACCAAACCTTTCATAGTGGATCTTCACACATTTTTACTGTTATTGTGTCTAATATATTCTTGGTTCTGCTTGTTTTACTCAGCATCAGTTCATGTAAATCTTTCCAGGCCTTTCTATAATTAGGTTGTTTAGTATTTTTTATATAACAATGATATTCCATTAATTCCATGTACCACAATTTGTTTAGCTATTCCCCAATTGATAGGCATACATTCCTTTTCTAATTCTTTGCTACCACAAAAAGAGTCGTTACAAACATTTTTGCACATGTCCTTTTTCCTCCTTTATGATTTCCTTGGGAAACAGAACCAATAATGGAACTTCTGGATCAAAGGGGTATGTATATTTTTATAGCTCTTTGAGCATAGTTCCATATTGCTCTCCAGAATGGTTGGATCATTTCACAACTCCACCACAGTGCATCAGTGTCCCAGTTTTCCCCCATCCCCTCCAACGTTTATTATTATCTTTTCCTGTCATATTAGCCAATTAGAAAGGCATGAGGTGGCACCTCAAAATTGTTTTATTTGTATTTCTCTAATCAATAGTGATTTAGAGTATTTTTTAAAATAATTATAAATAACTTTAATTTTGTCATCTAAAAACTGTTCAAAATTTTTGATTATTTATCAATTAGAGAATGACTTGTATTCTTATAAGTTTGACAAAGTTCTTTATATATTTTAGAATTGAGACCTTTATCAGAAATGCTGTCTGTTAAGATTTTCCCCAGCTTTGTACTTCCCTTTTAATCTTATTTCTGTTAGTTTTGCTTCTGCAAAACCTTTTTAATTTAATATAACCAAAGTTGTCCATTTTGCCTTTTATAATATTCTTTAGTTCTAGTTCTCTCCTCCCTTCTCTAAAGATCTGAAAAGTAAATTATTCCCTCTTCTCCTAATTTGTTTATGGTATCATCCTTTGTACCCAAATCATGTATCCATTTTGACCTTTTTTGATATGCAGTGTGAGATGTAGATGTATGCTGATTTTCTGATATATCATTTTCCAGTTTTCCCAGCAATTTTTGTCAAATAGTAACTTCTTATTCCAGAGACCTTTGTATGCATTTTTGTCAGACATCTTCCAAATCCCAATCACCATTTTCATCCAAATTTTTGTTTCATAAATTCAAGGACCACAGGGTCAGGAGGGAATGTTTCTTGTATTCTATTTGTAATTCTTGTTTATTGATAGATAAGAGACTTGTAAGTGACCCAATAACTCATCTAACTGAATCCTCTGAAGGAGGAAAGAAACACAGTACAGGTGGCCTCCATCACTTCAGCAAAATGAAATGTAAAATCCTTTCTACTTTGCAGTTCTTGAGTAGATAGCATCTGCAACAAGTATAAAACTTCCTAAATGTTCAATTTTCCTTTTCTTTCTTTAAACAAAGTTTATTGTATTTCCTAGAGGCATTATTTTGCTTTAAACAAAGATTATTGTATTTCATTGAGGTATGATTTTGCTTTCTGAACACCAAATGGTTGGCTAAAACCTTTCCCCTGCTTTGCTTTTCCCTACTTTGAAAGCCTCCACAGCTGTGGATCATAGTGTCTGAAGGAGTTGCAAAGCAACCTTCGCTGACACAGGTGTTGGGGACTGGGAATGAGATAAGTTGGAGGTGGAGGGAAGAGGAGAGAGATCAGACAACACAATGGTCTCTGAGAGAGATCAGAGAACAGCAATTGCCTCTCAGTCTCCTTGTATCATACTCTCACAAGAGGAGATCCATTCTGGGTTGGATCTCCAGCAGCCATTGTCAGTTTCCTCCCTTGTATTCCAACAGAAAGTCACTTCCTAGTGAGGGAAAACTAAGTAGTTTCAAATAAATATGTGGTTTTCTTTTCAGTTAATCTCTGAAATAATTCACTTCCAGCTAAGAGATTGAATTAATGGCCAAGATTCTATCTTGTTTCTCCTGGAACCATAATTAAAATTTCTCCAAAAATTTAGAAATGAAATGACTACAAATTTCCTGAGTCACAGAGTGATGGAAATGAAACCAGCACATCAGAGGGGAATCATAAAGGTAAGGCTTTTTATGTATATCACACTTCCCTACTTCGGTTTAGGGGGAGAAGGAGGACTTCCTCAGCAGCAGCCTCCTAAGAGGGAGACTGGGCAAAGCTGTCATCAGCTGACCTCTGATCACCATTACTACAAGGTTGCCCACTATCGCCATTACTATTCAATATTTTATTAGAAATGCTAGCCTGGGCAATAAGAATTATCATTTTTGCAGGTGATATAATAGTATACTTAGAGAACCACAGAGATTACATAAAAAGCTATTAGAAATAATTCACAACTTTGCAGGATCCAAAAGATCCACATAAATCCTCAGCATGTTTATACATTACCAACAAAATCCCACAGCAAAAGATACAAAGAGAAATTCCATTAAAATATTTGGAATATATCTACCAAAGAAAAGTCAAGAATTACATGAACAAAATTACAAAACACTTTCCACACAAAAAAAGTCAGATTAAAATAATTGGAAAAATATTAAGTGCTCTTGGATTGGCCAAGTGAATATAATAAAGATGACAATACTCCCTAAGCTAATCTATTTATTTAGTGCTATAGCAATCAGACTTCCAAAAAAACTATTTTAATGATATAGAAAAATAACAACAAAATTCATACGGAAGAACAAATGGTGGAAAATTTCAAAGGAATTTATTTTTAAAAAATCAAATGAAGGTGGCCTAAATATACCTGATCTAAAAAAATAAAAGCAGCAGTCACCAAAACCATTTGGTACTGACTAAGAAATAGATTAGTTCATCAGTAGAATAGGTTACAATCACAGTACAAAGTAGTCAATAACTATAGCAATCTAGTGTTTGACAAACCCAAAGATTCCAACTTTGGGGATGAGAATTCATTATTTGACAAAAACTGCTGGGAAAATTGGAAATTATTATGGCAGAAATTAGCATGGACCCACACTTAACACCACATAACAAGATAAGATCAAATTGTGTCCATGATTTAGGCATAAAGAACAAGATCATTAATACATTAGATGAACATAGGATAGTTTACCTCTCAGACTTGTGGAGGAAGAAGGAATTTGTGACCAAAGAAGAATTAGAGATCTGTATTGATCACAAAATAGAAAATTTTGATTGGACTTCCAGCCAAGATGGCAGCATGGAGGCAGACAGCTGCTTGAACTCCTCGTTTTCTCTCAGAACTTAACTTCATGACAAGCCTCAGACTTAATGCTTGACCCAGAAAGAAATCCACAAATAATCACTAAGAGGAGACATCCTTGAAAGTCGCCAGAAAAGGTCTGTGTTTGCTCGGGGGAGGGTCAATCAGATTGGGCTCAGACTGAGGGCAGGCAAGCCAGAGCAAGACAGGAAGCTCATACAGCTCAGACCAGAGGGGGGAGGGGTATGATCTCTGCCATTTCTGCAAAAAGACTTTTTCCCCAGTGTGGATACTCCTTGGCAGCAAGCCTGGAGCATCAGAGAGGGTGCAAACACCAAAGGTGAAGATTAAAACCCAAGAAAGCCAGCTTCTCTCAGAACCCAGCAACCCCCAACCCCCACCTGGACTGACTAAGTGCATTCTCAGAGCATCAGAGTGCAGACTCAGTACAGTCATTGCTGTACTGTTAGTGGCTCTCTGCTGCCCTACCCCCAGTCTGTAGAGAAAGCCCATTAATACCATCCAGCCCCATTCCCCGCAAAACAGACCAATTGTTTCTCTTGTCAATTTGTTTTCTTCCTTTCCTACTCTGACAAAATGAACAAAAAATTCAAAAGGGCTCTAACCATTGACAGCTTTTGTATGGAGAGAGAGCAGACTTCAAACAATGAGGAGACTAAAAACAGACTGTCTCCAGATAAATCCCCTAAGAGGGATATGAGCTGCTCCTCAATACAAAAGAATCTCCTAGAGGACATCAAAAAGGCTCTCACAAGAGAGCTGGAAGAGAAATGGGAAAAGGAAAGGGAAGCTTGGCAAGAGAGCCTGGAGAAGTCATCCCATGCATTCAAAGACAGAGTGGATAAAGAAATCAAATCATTGAGAAACAATATTAGTGAGCTAGAAAAGGTAAACAACTCCAAGGAAAACAGGATTAGTGAGCTGGAAAAAGAAAACAGCTCTCTAAAAAATAAAATGGATAAAATGGAAAAAAATTCCATAGAAGATAAAAACTCAATTGGGCAATTACAAAGAGATATAAAAAAAGTGAGTGAAGAAAATACATCATTGAAAATTAGACTGGAACAAGTAGAAATGAATGACTCAAGGAGAAACCAAGAGGTAGTCAAGCAAAACCAGAGAAATGAAACAATTGAAAAGAATGTCAAGTACCATACTAGAAAGACAACAGACCTGGAAAACAGATCCAGGAGAGACAATTTGAGAATAATTGGACACCCTGAAAAATGTGGGGAAAAAAAGAGCTTGGACACCATTTTTGAGGAAATTATCAAAGAGAACTGCCCAGACATTCTGGAAACAGAGGGTAAAATAGACATTGAAAAAATTCATCGAACACCTACTGAAAGGGACCCTAAAATCAAAATGCCAAGAAATATAGTGGCTAAGTTCAAGAACCATCAGACAAAGGAAAAGATATTGGAAGCTGCTAGAAAAAAGCAATTTAGATATGGAGGAGCCACAATAAGGATAACCCAGGATCTAGCAGCATCCATATTAAAAGAATGAAGGGCCTGGAACATGATATTCCAAAAGGCTAAGGAACTTGGTATGCAGCCAAGAATAACTTACCAGCAAGAATGAGCATCGTTTTCCAGGGAAGAAGATGGATATTTAATGAAATAAATGAATTCCATCTATTTTTGATGAAAAAACCAGACCTACATAAAAGGTTTGATCTTCAAATACAGAACTCAAGAGATTTCTAAAAAGGTAAAAAGAAATATTGAGAACTATACTTCGGCGAAAAAAAATATGTAAAGAACATATGTACAATTTGTCTTAGAAATTAGAGGTGGAAAGGAAATTATATCATAAAAAAGTGTAAAGTGGTGGTACTACAACTCATGAAGAGGCAAAGGTAACCTATTATATCTGAGAGAAAGAAAGGAGGGAGATGAACATAGTGTGTATCAATAGACATATTTGATTTATGGTGAAACTTCTTCCACTTCATTGAAAAGTGAAAGGGAAGGAGTAAGCTTAGGGGAAGTTAATATACTAATTTCGAGGAAAAGGGGTGAAATAAGGGGAGGATCTTTAAGGTGGGGGCAAGATCCTAAAAAGGGAGGTCTGTGAAAAGCAAGTGGTGTTCACCAGTTTAATACTGGGTAGGGGGGTAAGAGGGAAGGAAAGGGGAAAAGCATAAGCAGTGGTTAATAGGATGGCAAGCAATATAGAATTAGTCCTTCTAACCATAAATGAGAATGGGGCAAACTGCCTCATAAAGAGGAAGCAGTTAGCAGACTGGATTAAAAATCAGAATCCTACTATATATTGTTTACAGGAAACACACCTGAAACAGGGTGAGACATTCAAACTAAAAGTAAAAGGGTGGAGCAGAATCTATTATGCTTCAGGCAAAACCAAAAAAGCAAGAGTAGCCATCCTCATCTCAGATCAAGCAAAAACAAAAATTGATCTAATTAAAAGAGATAAGGAAGGGCATTATATCCTGCTAAAGGGTAGCATCTATAATGAAGCAGTATCAATATTAAACATATATGCACCAAGTGGTCCAGCATCTAAATTCTTAAAAGACAAATTAAGAGAGCTGCAAGAAGAAATAGACAGCAAAACTATACTCTCAGAATTAGATAAATCAAACCACAAAATAAATAAGAAAGAAGTCAAAGAAGTAAATAGAATACTAGAAATGTTTGATATGATTGATCTTTGGCGAAAGCTAAATGGAGACAGAAAGGAGTCTACTTTCTTCTCAGCAGTTCATGGAAGCTATACAAAAATTGATCATATACTAGGGCATAAAAACCTCAAAATAAAATGCAGTAAGGCAAAAATATTAAATGCATCCTTTTCAGACCATAATGCAATCAAAATAACATTTAATAAAAAGCCAGGGGAAAATAGACCAAAAAATAATTGGAAACTAAATAATCTTATACTAAAGAATGATTGGGTAAAACAGCAAACCAGAGACATAATTAATAACTTCACCCAAGAAAATGACAATAATGAGACATCATACCAAAATGTGTGGGATACAGCCAAAGCAGTAATAAGGGGAAGTTTTATATCTCTACAGGCCTACTTGCATAAAATAGAGAAAGAGAGGGCCAACGAATTGGGCTTACAACTAAAATTGCTAGAAAAGGAACAAATTAAACACAAACACAGACAAACACAAAACTTGAAATTCAAAAAATAAAAGGTGAGATTAATAAAATTGAAAGTAAAAAAATTATTGAATTAATAAAACTAAGAGTTGGTTTTATAAAAAAACCAACAAAATAGACAAACCCTTACTAAACCTGATTAAAAAAAGGAAAGAGAAAAAGCAAATTGTTAGTCTTGAAAATGAAAAGGGTGAACTCACCACTAATGAAGAGGAAATTAGAACAATAGTTAGGAGCTACTTTGCTCAACTTTATGCCGATAAATTCGATAAATTAAATGAAATGGAAGAATACCTTCAAAAATATAGCTTGCCCAGATTAACAGAGAATGAAGTAAGTAGTCTAAATAGTCCCATCTCAGAAAAAGAAATAGACCAAGCTATTAACCAACTTCCTAAGAAAAAGTCCCCAGGACCAGATGGATTTACATGTGAATTCTACCAAACATTTAAAGAACAACTAACCCTATTTGAAAAAATAGGGATTGAAGGAGTCCTACCAAATTCCTTCTATGACACAGAAATGGTACTGAAACCTAAACCAGGTAGATTGAAAACTGAGAAAGAAAACTATAGACCAATTTCCTTAATGAATATTGATGCTAAAATCTTAAATAAGATATTAGCAAATAGACTTCAGATAATACACTATGACCAAGTGGGATTTATACTAGGAATGGAGGGCTGGTTTAATATTAGGAAAACTATTAGTATAATTGACCATATTAATAAAAAAATTAATAAAAACCATGTGATCATCTCAATAGATGCAGAAAAAGCATTTGATAAAATCCAACATCCATTCCTACTAAAAATGCTTGAGAGTATAGGAATAAATGGACTATTCCTTAAAATAATAACGAGCATATATTTAAAACCTTCATTAAACATCATATGTAATGGCAGTAAACTAGAACCTTTCCCTTTCAGATCAGGAGTCAAACAAGCTTGCCCACTATCACCATTACTTTTCAATATAGTACTAGAAACTCTAGCCTCGGCAATAAGAGCCGAGAAAGAGATTCAAGGATTTAGAGTAGGAAATGAGGAAATCAAATTATCACTTTTCGAAGATGACATGATGGTATACTTAGAGAACCCCAAAGACTCTGCTAAAAAGCTATTAGAAATAATTTAGAATTTTAGCAAAGTTGCAGGATACAAAATAAATCCACATAAATCCTCAGCATTTTTATACATTACCAACACAATCCAATAGCAAGAGATAAAAAGAAAAATTCCATTCAAAATAACGGTCGATAGTATAAAATATTTGGGAATATATCTACCAAAGGAGCGTCAGGAATTATATGAGCAAAATTACAAAACACTTGCCACAAAAATAAAGTCAGATTTAAATAATTGAAAAGACATTCAGTGCTTTTGGATAGGCCAAGCAAATATAATTAAGATCGCAATACTCCCTAAACTAATCTATTTATTTAGTGTTATACCAATCAGACTTCCAATAAAGTATTTAAATAACCTAGAAAAATAACAACAGAATTCATATGGAACAACAAAAGGTCGAGAATTTCAAGGGAAGAAATGAAAAAAAAAAATTAAGTGAAGGTGGTCTAGCTGTACCTGATATAGAACTATATTATAAAGCAACAGTCACCAAAACCATTTGGTATTGGCTAAGAAATAGACTAATTGATCAGTGGCATAGGTTAGGTTCACAGGGCAAGATAGTGAATAAAAATAGAAATCTAGTGTTTGACAAACCCAAAGATCCCAAATTTTAGGATAAGAATTCATTATTTGACAAAAACTGCTGGGAAAACTGGAAATTAGTATGGCAGAAACTAGGCATTGACCCACATTTAACACCACATACTAAGATTAGATCAAAATGGGTCCAAGACTTAGGCATAAAGAATGAAAACATAAATAAATTGGAGGAACATGAGATGGTTTACCTCTCAGACTTGTGGAGGAGGAAGGAGTTTGTGTCCAAGGGAGAATTAGAGATCATTATTGATCACAAAATAGAAAATTTTGATTACACCAAATTAAAAAGTTTCTGCACAAACAAAACTAATGCAAACAAGATTAGAAGGGAAGTAACAAATTCGGAAAACATTTTTACAGTTAAGGTTTCTGATAAAAGTCTCATCTCCAAAATATACAGAGAATTGACTTTAATTTATAAGAAATCAAGCCATTCTCTAATTGATAAATGGTCAAAGGATATTAATAGACAATTTTCTAATGATGAATTTGAAACTATTTCCACTCATATGAAAGAGTGTTCCAAATCACTGTTGATCAGAGAAATGCAAATTAAGACAACTCTGAGATATCATTACACATCTGTCAGATTGTCTAAGCTGACAGGAACAAATAACAATGAATGATGGAGGGGCTGTGGGAAAACTGGGACACTGATGCATTGTTGGTGGAGTTGTGAAAGAATCCAACCATTCTGGAGAGCAATCTGGAATTATGCCCAAAAAGTTATCAAAATGTGCATACCCTTTTACCCAGCCATAGTACTACTGGGCTTATATCCCAAGGAAATAGTAAAGAAGGGAAAGGGACCTGTATGTGCCAAAATGTTTGTGGCAGCCCTTTTCATATTGGCTAGAAGCTGGAAAATGAATGGATGTCCATCAATTGGAGAATGGTTGGGTAAATTATGGTATATGAATGTTATGGAATATTATTGTTCTGTAAGAAATGACCAACAGGAGGAATACAGAGAGGCTGGGAGAGACTTACATCAACTGATGTAACATTGATGATGTAACTGATCAACATTTAACATGTATAAGACTGCCTGTCATCTAGGGGAAGGGGTTGAGAGAGGGAAGGGAAAAGTCGGTACAGAAGTGATTGCAAGTGATAATGTTGTAAAAAATTACTCATGCATATGTTCTGCCAGTAAAAAAATTATTAAAAAAAAAATAGAGCTTTTCTTTTCTCTTCCCTCCCTCCTATTCCCAGCACCATGAGCCACAACAATGCAAAAGCCTTGGGGTTTTAACATATTTCTTTTGCAAATGATAATGTCTTGTAGGTAAAGATGGCCATTCTATTTTACAATTGTGACTGCTTATAAAATTAAAAAAAATAAACAAATACAAACTGGCATCCAATTACCTCCTTTAATCAATGAAAACTTAATCCAGCTAACTCACTACTCAATCCTTTTCATAGAACTCAATTCAGACCAGCAGGCTTAATGCTCATTAAACCTTTAACTTCTATTTAGGTGGCCTATTAAGAACATTGGCATATAATGATTTTTGTCCTCTAAGATCTCAAGTTAGACCAATAATCTAAAGTAATCAAGATTTGAAAGACAGGCTTATAAAAGTAAACACAAGGGTATTATTCTCCTAAAAAATCTCCTTGCCTTCAGATATCATACTGCCAGTTTGCTTTATCAGAATTTAGCTCCCTGCATGATGGAATAAATTAGCATGTAACTGGACAAATGTCAGACCAAATGAAAGATGTGAATTAAAAAGTATATCCTGAAAGAAAGACAGAACCCAAAAAATGCCTATCGAGTACCTACATTATTATTAAGAGGTATTGGAATTTACATTACACACTAATTTATTCCAATAATGAATTCTAGATCATCCCAACTCCGGGTATCTAAGGATCTGCTTAATCTGGGCAAAAATGTCCATGCATTATCCTGCCATTAAATATTGGCAATACCTTTTTGAGTGACAGCTATATTTTTTCACCTGCTTTTTCATTTTTTTTTTCTTTCTATGCTTAAATCTCCCTGTTTTTTAAACTGCACACTGGTTCTTTACACGACCAATCATTCTCTTCTATTTCAGTTAGATTAGCAGAAAATCTTTAGGTTCATTGCTGCTGCTGCCTTCAGATTTAAATTTGATTTCATCTTTGCTTTTACTCCACTTGATACACATGGATGTTAAAAGTATAATTATATGAAGCTGTTTGTCTTCTCCTTTTTGTGCCATGATCCATTAATGGAAATCTACTGTAATTCCCTTCCCTTACTTTCTTCTCCCTTCCTCTCCTTTTCCTTCCCTTCACTTGTTATTCTTCCTCCTTTTTTGTCCCTTCTATTCCCTTCTCACCTCTCTCTCACTCAGAACCTCTTAGCAGGGGTTCTCAAACTACGGCCCAAGGGCCAGATGAAGCTGCTGAGGACATTTATGCAGCCTGCTGAGTTATGTCAAATGGAATGAGGGGTGGAGACAGAGTGTGAGTTTTTGTTTTTACTATAGTCTGGCCCTCCAATAGTCTGAGAGACAGTGAACTGTCCCCCTATTTAAAAAGTCTGTGGACCACTGTAAGGTTCCAGTTATTTCAACAGATCTTCTTGGAACAAAAGGAGCCCAATTTGCACCTAATTATTTTGGGCCTACTAATTCTTTTAACTTCCTTATCCAAGTACTCATCTGATGTAGACTTAAAAGGCAATGCTAAATCTTCAGGTTAGACCAAAGGATTTATCACTTCATCTTTTCTTTCTCAATCCTTGGGGATATGGCCATCAAATTAATAACCCAGGTGTAACCACAAGGTTTTTAAGGAGATATAGAATGGAACCCTGAAATTATCTAGTCTGAAACTTATGTTGAACCATTTCAAAGCTTCATATTTTTACCTCCTAATATAATTCACTCCCTAAACTCTTCTGCATACACCAGGGCATCTTAACTTTTTTTTTTTTTTTTTTTTTTTTTTTTTTTTTTTTTTCCAAATCACAACAGCTTTTCACCTGAGAAATTTTTAATGTAATTTTGGTTATGTTTGTGTGTGTGTGTGTGTGTGTGTGTGTGTGTGTGTGTGTGTATAATAGGTATAAAAATCTAATATTTTCTGATAATAAGGCATAATTTTGCCACCTCCACATTATTATGAAACCTTGAAATAGGGTTGCAAACCACAGGTTTAGCAGCTGAGTTATACTCTGTACCAACTGTACTCATCCTCAACATTGTTTTTTCCTTTGCTATTACTTTTTTTTAATTTTTTTATTATTTTTTATAATTATAACATTTTCTTTGACAGTACATATTCATAGGTATTTTTTTACAACATTATCCCTTGTACTCCCTTCTGTTCCGAATTTTTCCCCTCCTTCCCTCCACCCCCTACCCTAGATGGTAGGCATTCCCATACATATTAAATATTTTAGTATATCCTAGCTACAATATATATGTGGAGAACCGATTTTTGTTGTTGCTGTTGTTGCAAAAAAAGAATTGTATTCAGAAGCTAAGAATAATCTGGGAAGAAAACAAAACAAAACAAAACAGTGCTCACAGTTTAAACTCATTTCCCAGTGTTCCTTTTCTGGATGTAGCTGATTCTGTCCCTCATTGATCAATTGGAATTGGATTAGCTCTTCTCTATTTTGAAGATATCCACTTCCATCAGAATACATCCTCATACAGTATCATTGTTGAAGTGTATAATGATCCCCTAGTTCTGCTCGTTTCACTTAGCATCAGTTGATGTAAATCTATCCATGCCTCTCTGTATTCCTCCTGTTGGTCATTTCTTACAGAACAATAATATTCCATAACATTCATATACCATAATTTACCCATCCATTCTCCAATTGATGGATATCCATTCATTTTCCAGCTTCTAGCCACTATGAAAAGGGCTGCCACAAACATTTTGGCACATACAGGTCTCTTTCTCTTCTTTAGCATTTCCTTAGGATATAAGCCCAGGAGTAGCACTACTGGGTCAAAGGGTATGCACACTTTGATAACTTTTGGGGCATAAACTTTGCTATTACTTTTAAGTGACTGAACAGTCTTGAAGTTAAAATCAAGAGACAGTATTGATTTGGCCCAGTGTTTAGGGGAAATTCATACAATATAATAACTTGGCATAGTGAATAGAATGCTGAACCTGAAGTAGGAAGGATATTTTAAAAATATTTTTTGTTTAATGATTTACTAGTTCTGTAAGTCACTTAACTTCTATGGTCTTTGGTTTCTTCATCTATAAAGTGAGTTGGTTGGCCTAAACACTCCCTAAGGTCTCTTCCAGCTGTAAATGTATAAATCTAAAAGTTCAGCTTTGATAGTTGCTCAGAAATAGTTGGTTGATCTTAGATTTATTCCTAATCACATTCCACAATGTGACTGTTCTAGACTTTGCTCCATTCCTTTCAAGTTCTGAATTCTCCCTATTCTCTGCAGATAACACACCTCACCTCCTACTGTACTAAGATCAAACATCTGACAAGCTTTTTTTCCTATTTTGTTGCCCTTGCTTTTATTTCAAAGGAGGAAAGAAGGTGGAATTGCTTGAAACTCTGCCAGGTTGTTTGATATGTTAATGAAACCTTAGAGAATTATAAAGCTGAGGTTAAGGTTTTCTCATCTTTGCTTTTGCAAGCCAGTTGTCCCAACTGACAGACATGTAGATATGGGCAGGGCTTACCTTCTTCCTCTATGCTAAAGACTGGGTAATGGAAAAATAATCAAAAGAACATCACTACATTTAATGTAAATGTAACAGCTATAGAATTATCAACATAGATCTAAAATTAATAACCATAGAATATGGATATTATACAATATTTGTTTATTTTAATATAATTTACATATTTTATTATTATATTAATATATAATGATATTATAATATAATATCTATATTAATATAAATAATGAAATACTTTAATATATTAAATAAAATAAATAACTAAAAAGTTATACAACATTTGTTTTATAAATGAAGAAACTGAGGCAGAGAGAGGATAAATACTTTCAAACATAATATACTCAAGTATATAAGTGCCTAAATATTATCCATCCCTCTATACAGTATTCTACTGTGACTCCTAATATATTTTAGGTTACATTGCCCCTTAAAGTCTACTTTTAAAAAATTCTAGCATGTCTTATTTTAATTTAAGGAAGAAGGGTTTAGGATCTTAGCTGGAACAACAATAACAACAAAATACAGTACCTCATAGGGCAAGCTAGAACTAAACAAATCCAATAAATAATTAATTAGCATGTATTAAGCACTTACTATATGCTAGATACTGGACTAACCCCTAGACATTCAAATAATAAAATAAAAGTTCTTACTCTGAAGGAATATACAGGCTAAAGAGGGCAGACAAAACACAAAAGAAGGTATAAATAAAAGAACAGAGAGATGAGAACCCAGGAGATACTAGCATGTGTGAGGCATTGTAAGAGCATTGGTATTTCACCCACTAGGTGTCCAATCAGAGACTTAAAGAGAAGAGGAAAAGTAAGGCAATGACTTTGGGGAGGACAATGGAACTATTTGCCTTATAGATCTGGGATGAAAGTGTCTATAAACAATGATGAAAGTGACTAATTATTGTTTTCTATGATATTTATGAAGTGCTAGACAGGATCATAGAAGTAGGAAGTGTTAAGTGTCTAAGTTTAAATTTGAACTCAGCTCCTCCTGACTTCAGCGCTGGTACTCTATCCACTGTGCGACCTAGCTACTCCTAAATTGATACTTTTTAATATAATATTTAAAAAAAATTCCCCATCTACATGTAAAAGCAACATTTTTTGAAATGTATGAACATTTATTTTTAAACATATTTCCTTATGAATCATTTTGGGAGAGAAAAATCAGAACAAAGAAAAAAAAAACATGAGAGAACAACAATAAAAAAAAGTGAAAAAAGCATACATTGAGTTATAATCAGTCTCCATAGTTCTCATGTAGATGGTATTTTACATCCAACATTTATTGAGATTGCTTTAAATTACAGAACCACTGACAAGAAACAGTTCTTAATAGTTGATCACCCCACAATTTTGCTGTTGCTGTGTACAATGTTTTCCTAGTTTTGATTGTTTTGCTTAGCATCACTTCATGCAAATCTTCTCAGGTTTTTCTAAAATTATCCTTTCATTATTTTAATTAATTAATTTATTTTTACTAAAGCTTTTTTATTTTATTTTTTTATAATTTATTAATTTTATAATTATAAATTTTTATGATAGTACATATTCTTGGGTAATTTTTTTTATATTATCCCTTGTATTCACATTTCCAAATTTTCCCCGCTCTAGCTCTACTCCCTCCCCTAGATGCCAACCAATCCCAGATATATTAAGTGTGTTACAGTATATCCTAGATACAATATATGTGTGTAAAACCAAATTTCTTGTTTCACGGTAAGAATTGGATTCCACTCCCTTCCCAGTGTTCCTTCTCTGGGTGTAGTTGTTTCTATCCATCATTGATCAACTGGAAGTGAGTT
Source organism: Sminthopsis crassicaudata (assembly GCF_048593235.1). Taxonomy (NCBI): domain Eukaryota; kingdom Metazoa; phylum Chordata; class Mammalia; order Dasyuromorphia; family Dasyuridae; genus Sminthopsis; species Sminthopsis crassicaudata. The sequence goes on along the minus strand of NC_133619.1, from coordinate 359,723,703 downwards.
GGATCTATTTTATGTTGAAGATATCCACTTCCATCAGAATATGTCCTCATACAGTATTGTTCTTGAAGTGCATAGTGATCTTATGGTTCTGCTCATTTCACTCAGCATCAGTTCATGTAAGTCTCTCCAAGCCTTTCTGAATTCATCCTGCTGGTCATTTCTTACAGAGCAATAATATTCCATAACCTTCATGTACCATAATTTACCCAACCATTCTCCAATTGATGGATGTCCATCCATCTTCCAGTTTCTAGCCACTACAAAAAGAGCTGCCACAAACATTTTGGCACATGCAGGTCCCTTTCCCCTCTTTAGTATTTATTTGGGATATAAGCCCAGTAGTAGCACTGCTGGATCAAAGGGTATGCACAGTTATCTAAATTTTTGGGCCAATCTGATAGGTGTGTAGTGGTATCTCAGAATTGTCTTAATTTGCATTTCTCTGATCAATAGTGATTTGGAACACTCTTTCATATGAGTGGATATAGCTTCAATTTCATCATCTGAGAATTCTCTGTTCATATCTTTGATCACTTATCAATTGGAGAATGGTTTGATTTCTTATAAATTAGGGTTAGTTCGCTATGTATTTTGGAAATGAGACCTTTATCAGAACCTTTAATTGTAAAAATATTTTCCAATTTGTTACTTCCCTTCTAATCTTCTTTGCATTAGTATTGTTTGTGCAGAAATTTTTTAGTTTGATGTAATCAAAATCTTCTATTTTGTCATCAATAATTATCTCTAGTGCTCCTCTAGTCATAAATTCCCTCTTCCTCCACAGGTCTGAGAGGTAGACTATTCTCTGTTTCTCTAATCTATTTATGATCTCATTTTTTTATGCCTAAACCATGGACCCATTTTGATCTTATCTTGGTATATGGTGTTAAGTGTGGATCCATATAATGTTGGTATCTTTGGGTTTATCAGACACTAGATTGTTATAGTTGTACCCTTTTTTTATCCTTTGTACCTAATATGTTCCACTGATCGACTGGTCTATTTCTTTGCCAATACCAAATGGTTTTGTTGACTGCTACTATATAATATATATTTAGATCAGGTACACCTAAACCACTTTCATTTGATTTTTTTTTTCATTAATTCCCTTGAAATTCTCAACCTTTTATTTTTCCATGTGAATTTTGTTGTTATTTTTTCTAGGTCACTAAAATAGTTTCTTGGGAGTCTGATTGGTATAGCTCTAAATAAATAGATTAGTTTGGGGAGTATTGTCATTTTTATTATATTCACTCAGCCTATCCAAGAGCATTGAATGTCTTTCCAATTATTTAAATCTGACTTTATTTTTGTGGCAAATGTTTTGTAATTTTCATATAATTCCTGACTTTTTTTTGGTAGATGGATTCCCAAATATGTTATCCTCTCAACATTTGTTTTGGAATGGAATTTCTCTTTGTATCTCTTGCTGTTGCATTTTGTTGTTGATATATAAAAATGCTGAGGATTTATGTGGATTTAT